>NW_017307895.1:136574-159769 GCF_000935625.1 Nanorana parkeri
CCCCCCCAGGGGGTTGGCCCCCGACACCCCAGGCTAACAGGAAGTGAGTTGAATGATGCTGGGCGTCATTCAGCCCAAAAGAGGACCAATGCTGGATTGCAGAACAGGGGGGCAGCACCAAAAATAGGGTGAGTACTGCAGCAATAGCTGGTTTCCTTTTTTTCACTGGCGCCGGGCAATGTATTTCTACTTTTGCTTTAGGATGAAGCTGGTCTTTTGCTTGTTTCACTAAACCTAAAAATAGCCATGAACTGTTTGATTGATGTTTTAGATCAGACTGGAAATCTTAGTGCATGGTGGAAAGATTCCATTATTCAAGAGTAAAAAAGGCCTGCAAAAGTAGTGACTTCCTAAAACATAGGCTGGTAACACAATGAAATGATAACATCTGGTATCAGTCTGCCCTGAAAAGAAAAAAAGATGATGAAAAATCATTTGATTAGGTAGTTAGGAGTCATGGCTGCTGCGGGGTACTCAGCGATCATTTGAAAAAAGGAGAAATATTGGATTTTTTGTCACAGCAAAAGTCCTGCCTGCATCTTCCCAGCATGAACCATTAGTTCTCATTCATCAATGTGTCTTTTGTATACTGTGCTATTTCCAGTGTAGGTTTAAAGCTGGACTCACACCTACAATCATTATTTATATATATTACACAGTATATTATATTTTTAATAAGCATTACTGCATAAACTGTTGCACATTTATATAAATGTGCAAACAGCTCCTCATATCTGGTAGGGCTTGGGGGAACTGGGGCATTCTGGTACCCCTAAATGTAGACTGGCCCTCCCCCCACAGAGTTGCCCTGTGGTTCAAGGAGTGAGTTTATAAAGATACTAGCTTATGTCAAATAATCCAACAGATATACAATGTAGAAAATAAAAATAAAATACAAAGAACTTAATTCATGAAATGTATAAAAGGTGACCCCCCCCCCCAATGTAAACTGAAAAAGAGATCCATAGGACTCCTATTCTAATGTCACCAAAACACAAGGGGGTCTATTAGGGTGACCACAAGGTGAGTAAGGAGAAAGAATATGAATCAGCTGTTAGTGGAGGTTTTTGGCACTTAGGACAGGAAAATTAGGAAGTATTTAAATAAGCAAAAAGAATACCCAATGATTCTCCAGTGGATGTAAACAATGGCCAAGCATAACTCTTACGAGGCAGCAACAATAACAGCCATTGTAGGGGGCCAAGTCCCTTTTGTATAGGCGCCACTACAGTCTATGGACTACTGCAATGCTTCACAATATGCCACGGAACAAACACTGTGGTTTAATATGCTTTTCACTACATGACTAATGTGTCCAGTGCTGAGGTAGTGGGCAGTGGAATCACAGTACACAAGCAGGTGACCAGGAAGCCAACACAACCAGAAGTATGTTGGATGTTGAAGAGTTTTGGGGGGCTCTAGATCTTCATCAAAGAGACAACTGGAGTCAACGCCCACCGGAGAGGTGAGTATGAACACTATTTAGGTTTCTTCCTCCAGTGCCCACTTTCCAATCTAAAGAATGGTTCTGGATGAGAGTCTGCATAAAGTAGTTATCTGCACATAAAGAGACACTGTCATGAGGATCTTTGGCAACAGGAGGGCAATGGGGCAGAGAGTGGGCATTGGAGGCAGAAACCCACCTAGATACTGCCATTTAGCTTAAAGGAGAACTATGAGGTGAGTGCTTTTCACTCACCTCATAGTTCTAGCCGACCTGTGACAATGAGACTATCACAGGTCGGCTCAGTAGATCGGGAGGTGAGCGAACACATACCGGTGTTCGCTCACCTCTCGATCCTGTCACGGCTCTGTGCTGTGACAGGGGAGAGCGGTATACTGCGGCGTCTCAGTATACCGCGAGCTACAGCTCGCGGTATACTGAGCCTAAGGTGACGGGAGGACGCTAGTTTGTGTCCTCCCGTTACCCTAAGGAGAACTATGGGGAAAAGCCTTAACCCCATAGTTCTCCTTTAATGCAATTCGTGCACAAAGTTTGGTGACTATTTGGAGCCAATGAATGCAGAAAGCATCCCTGTGTCCAAGGCCTTGGAAATCACACTCATTAGTTCAATTAGGTCACTTGTAAGACCACAGAATCTTTTCTGAGCATGAGCATACGCAGGTAATTTAGAGGCTTTTTTCTGCATTTGTACATTCGAGTCTTTTTGGCACTATTTGTGGTATAAGATGCAGAATTCAATGTTTTTGGCCTCCCAGACTTCTAAATGGGACCGCCTGAAAAACACAGGTAAACACATGCTTTTCAGGTGCTCCCATTAAAATCTATGAGGCCAAAATGATCGATTCTGCTGCAAAAGAAGCTCCTGCAGTTTTTCGAGCTAAAATGCGTTTTGCTACAAGCGGCAGAACGCTCAGATATGAACAGGGCCCATGGACAACAATGGGATTCCTCTTGTTGAGCATTGTAGTGCTTGAGGAATTGAGCTACAAAACACCTACAGTAGGTGTGAATGGGGCCTGAAGCTGACAGGTGGCTGCACATAAATACAAATCCCTGGTATTGGATGCCAACTTATAGCTAAATTTAACAAAACGTGTGATTTTGATGGCATCATTATGGGGCATGTTGATATCTTCAGTGCCATATGTGCTATTATATAAGGCCATTATTACTATTATTATCTCTGAGTCATAGCCAGTATTAGCACACTGGTGAGTGCATGTTAAAGTGAAGCTGTCACGTACTGTAGGAAATTTGTGTGAAGGAATGCAAAAATCACTTTTACATTTAAATTTCATGTTGCTGTTGTCAATCAGACGTAGAAGGTTGCTGCTTTTTGACCTTTTATTGTAGCTTATCTACAGCAGAAATTTGCATAAAACCAATAACTCAATGTAGCAGTGAGAAATTAGTACAACACGCCATCAACACGTCTCCTTTTCTGCTATATTTTTTAAAGAATGTATTACTATTGTTACATACCTAGTTACATAGTACATAAGGTTAAAAAAAGTTCAACCTCTATATGTGTAAGTGTGAATTGTATGCGTTTGGTCTAGGTGAAAAAAAAACAACAATCATAGGCCAATTTGCTGTAAGAGAGCAAAAAGAATTAGGGATGCACCGATACCGGTTTTTCGGTATCGAACACCGATATTTTTTTTTCCGGTACTCGCCGATACCGAATACTGATACCAGAAGTCCCATTAAGGAAGCCAGGTGGCGTGTAATAGAATGTATAGAGACACCGGCACTCCAAATAGTAATAGCGTAATGCACTCAATGCGACGTTTCGGGTCTCACAGGATCCCCTTCATCAGACATCAGTTACACTCTATATATTCTACTAGCTAAATATCACGGTGGCCAGCCGTCGACAGCAGCAGCACCCACCTTTATTACTTTGGAACGGCGGTTTCTAGTGCAATGGGTTCATGGACTTTACTCTGAGGGTGCCGTATAATGACTCGTTGCCCGGCTTCCTGATTAGCCAGGAAGCCGGCTTCATGCTCCCTCATCACCTGGTGACGAGGGAGCATGGAGCCGGCTTTCTGGCCAATCAGGAAGCCGGGCAACGAGTCATTACACGCCGTCCGGCTTCCTGAATGGCCGGGAAGACAGCTCCATGCTCCCTCGTCACCAGGTGATGAGGGAGCATGGAGCCGGCTTCCCGGCCAATCAGTATTCGTACTTGCACGGATACCGATACTAGTATCGGTATCGGTGCATCCTTAAAAAAAATCCTTCCTGACCCCTTACTGGTGATCACCTCAATCTCCTATTGAATTTAAGAGTTTCCATTGCACTGTATATCTTGCAGACTTAGGAAGATATGTAAGGCCCCTTTCACACGGGCTGATCAGGAGAGGATTCGTTCATGGATCCCCTCATGGTTGGAGAGGTACGGATTGGATTGGATATCACTACTGTGACATCCATGTCTTTCCAGTTTTTTCCTCCATCTTGCTATGGGGAATCGGATGTAACACGTATCCATTTACATCAGATCACCCCTGAACCGGCATGATCAGGTCCGTTAAAACAGAACTCTGTTCCGTTTGCTTTTCCAGACCTGGCCAGAGTTGGGGGTAACTGGGTGTAAACGTTTGAAACGTTTGAACCCGGCAGCTCATAGACTTACATTGGGCATCCAATAGAGTCCACCTGAAAAACTGACAGACGTACCTGATCCGACCACCCGTGTGAAAGGGGCCTAAACATTTCTTGAATGTATTCTCACTCTCAGCTAACACCTCCTGGGGTAAGGAGTTCCACAGTTTAAGATTAGGCCTTATTTCGTCTCATCTTAAATTGTGATCACTTGTCTTCTTTAGGAAGCTTAGTGTAAAAAGGTTTTTTTTTATACTTTCTACCGGTATAATCACCTTTGCTATTGGGGGGGTACATTGTAATCGTTCCTCATACCTGAGGTTCTCCAACCCCCTCATTAATTGTGTTGCCCTTCTCTGAACTCTCAGAATATTTTTTCTAGTTCAACAACATCCATTCTGTGGATCAATGACCAAAACTGAACTGCATAGTCAAGATGAGGCCGAACCAGTGGGTAGAATTATGGATGTATGCATAATGAAATATCCATCTATTTCGATACATAGGATATTTGCCACATACTGTAATGCATTCCAACGCACTGGTTACATAAAAAAGGGAAAACATTTTTAAGTAATAATATATTCTCAAACATTCTACAGTAATGAATCCAGATCAAACAAATATACATTGCCCAGCAAAGGATTTCTTTACATTTTTGCCCAATCAATCTACAGTCAACATGTTTCAGAACAGTTCCAACTCTCTTAGCTCACCTTCCCTGAACTTCCTGTCCTGTAAAAGATAACAAGGGGCAGAGCAGTCTCCAGCAGCCATCCATCAGCTAGCTTGGAGAAGGGCTCATTACACTGTCTGCGTCCAAATGGTGGCACCCGGACCCACACGGATATGCAGGTTTGGTTGTGCATGTGACCGCATGTAATTGCGTGCAGTCACGTCCTCCCATAGGGAAGAACAGACTGCTGCGTGCAATTACACACAGCTCCTGCCACTTCCAGGATCTGGTCTTTTTACAGGCGTGTAGGCTGCAAGGAACGTACACACCTGTCTGAATGAGCCTGAAGGGAAGAGCGAGGAAGAAAGAGCAGGGAGCTGGTAAATGTCTTGCCTTGCTGTACCTGTGTTTGTGGAGACATACACAGCTTACTATCACACACAAGGGAGGCTCCACAGGACCCTGCAAGGGAAAAGAGTCTCCCTAAAACAGGATATCAGGGTCAGTGCTCAGGGGACCAGCTGACTCTGCAGGAAACTAAAACCTTTAAACATCAAGGAGCAGTATCCATTGTTAGTGATCTCATCATCATTTATAATAGCTGAAAAATCTTCTGACTTTAATATCACTTTAATAAAATTCTAAAAACTATAGTTTATAATGTTGGGATTCTTAATGCCATGGTTACCATAGAACAAGACATTTCTTAGTAACAAATTAAGCTTTTTAGCCATTGCCAAAATCATATTATGAACAAATGTAAAATGTGGAGATGAAGTTGCATCAGCTGGTTCATTCTCCTCCTCATTTATACATGAAGTACATACACCTTTATTTGTTGGTTACACTGCAAGAAAAATCAAACAAATACAGGGAAAGCTAAATCATTTGATCAAGACCTCACTGCAAGATGAATTATGATTCCAAAATAGATTTACACAATATGCCCGGATCAGACATTTCCCCAAAATGCTATATTGTTGCAACCCTTCCTTTTTTTCTGAATGAGGACCCTGAGATTGTCATGAAATAATATAATTGCAGCAGTGTAATGGAATAATGTGACTAATTGTTTGTGGTCACACGTCCTACCCCGGCAAGATAAGGCAGGGGACAAGCTTTTGTCAATACTGATGGCACTCGTTATACCGTCCTAATGTTCCAGCAAAATGTGTTCTCTGTACTACTTCCACATCAGACGTGCCCTTCCCTTTCAACGAATCCCCACCATCCTAATCCATACCTATGTCTAAAACCAGGCAAGGTTTATATTATGAACTGTCATTGTGCCATCTTTCCAGGACCCCAAAAAGTCAGCCTATCATTGGAATATGGTCCATAAAAATGTGGTCCATAAAAATTTGGTTATTTTTTGTAATAGCAAAATAATGTGTTGTGATGTTGGATGCAATCATCTGCAAACCCCCAAAAATTAGATGAGCGTAGCTATATATATCTTTTTTATTTTATAGCCGTGCAGCACTACCGGCATTATAATATATATAAATTCACACAATTCTACCTGAACCGAATGCAATCTAATGCATGCACCTTTGGGTGTGTAATTGTATCATTTCTTCCTCCAGCAAACCACCCTACAAATACATCACTCAGTACATTTCTGACATTTTTAGATCTATGGAATGCTCATGTCTAGATGAAATAATGCAGATATAAAAGTCAATGCAGGCTCTGATATTTCAGGTTCATGTATTACTTGCTGCAGTGATCATTGCCATGTTTCACTCCCAGCCTGTGTGTAAATCCCAATGCATTAGCATGACCACAGAAGCAATTGTACATGCCACCTGTCATCGGAGCACATGCCCCTTTGACATGATGAGCCACCCATGCCATCCTGCAGATCTAGAGTACCCAGCCATCACACAGGGACCCCGACAGATCCGATCACCCACCTGCCTCTCTGCCAGCTCTTTCTCCAGCTCCTTGTATTTATTGTGCCATACCAGATAGTGCAGGGGGTATCGGCTGTCCGGACCTTTCTTTGCTGGCATCATCCTCGTCTCATGCTGAATTGTCCAACCTTCCTCCCAAAATCACCATGCAGAGAAGAGAGTGGGAGGCTGTGGAAGGGACTGGGATCCCCGTACTAGATGTGGGAGTAAGTCTATGTGATGTGTGTGTGCTCCCCCTTGCACAAACGGGGAGATCAGCAGCAGGTCGTCAGCCCCGGACAAACAGCAGCGGGCGGCTCTCTTCCTTCCTACACAGCGCTGCGGACAGGAGAAGAGAGCTGCATGGCGGGCACAGGATCCCCGGACAAGCGGGCAGGGTAGGGGAGGCAGCAGGCAGGGGTGAAGGCAGTGCCAGGGGCTCCTGGTGGGCTCAGGACTCCTCCCTGGCAGCGCTAGTTCTGCTCTGCTGTCTGTGCAGGATGCTGCTGGTGACAGGAGGCTCGAGGTGCATCATGGGAGATGTAGTTCCCTGTTTTGTTTTTTTCTTCACTTCAGCGGCAGGTGCGGCTGATATGACATGGCCGTATCCACATACATCCCATCATGTACAAGCATGCCGCACACACGGATGATGTATGTGTATATAAAGACTGCTCGGCACTAGCAGGAACCACATTCCCGGTCTAGTTACCTCAGACGTTTCCTAAAGGGCTGCTACTTGTCTTTGAAAATGATATGTTGGTGTAATAAAATACTGATATCTACGCAGGATGTGGCTGTATAAAAAAAAAGAGCGTGTAAATCTTCCTCTACAACCCAAAACATTACTTTTATAAAGTGTGCTGGGCAAACGGAGCCAGATGGGCACCATATATGTGGTGGCAATGGCCCAAAATACACAGATTTTGGTTTAGAATCTATTAATCAATATATTCAATAATTCATATTAACCTATCCGAAATTACCCAAAACTGGCTTACTTTATAAATTCAACAGGGAAATCTAAATATTCTAAATTACTATTTTACTGTCTGCCAGAAGAGGAATAGAGATAAATTGGAAACATTCGATGGAGTCAATATTGACTTTGTCAGACATAAGTTAAATTGGATTGTGGTTACTGACAAACTCATATGTATGTGTCACAATGCGAAAACATGTTTGATGAAAGGTGGGATTTGTGTACATACTATTCATACTATACATCGCTGGATTCTTTCTTCCTTATCCTACCAGAGTGGCCCATCCTGCCCCCTTTCCTTTTGACGAAATGGCATATCTGTCTAAATTTGGGAAATAACTGGTTTAATGATATGGAAGGTTTCTCATTATTACAAATGGAGAGTGTGGTATGTGTCTTGATATTATACAGAAGCATTCCCACAAAACAAGGATTACTCAGTGTCCAGAAAATTACATTTTTATTGCCATACTGTTTTATATATTCACATGTACATTCCATAGTTTCTTATTAGTGATATCCCGATACTTACATAGTTACGCAGTTACATAGTATTTGAGGTTGAATAAAGACATTAGTCCATCAAGTCCAACCTATTAGGATCTCATTCTTATAAGTACTTGTACCCCTGTATGTTACCTGTACCCCTGTATATTACCTGTACCCCTGTATATTACCTGTACCCCTGTAACCGATACTGATACTAGTATCGGTTTTGGGGCCAATACAGGGCATTTTCATGTGTACTTGTACTCATGAAAATGCCCCGATATAGAGAGCCGATACCTTGATGGGGACCTCAGGCTGCCTGATGGGGACCTCAGGCAGCTGTCTTTGACAGTGCCTGTCCAGTTCTACATTGCCTCACCCTACCTTCCGGCACGAGCCCAACACCCACCCGTTTAGCAGGACACACACCCGTTCAACCATGCAGCCACCTGGAGGGCCTGGCACCCACCCTCAGAGCCCTGAAGAGACCCAAACACAGCCCTGGTGACATCTGTATGCAGCCCTGGTGAGATCGTACAAAGCTCTGGTGAGATCTGTAGGCAGCCCTGGTGAGATCGTATGCAGGCCTGGTGAGATCTGGGCAGCACAGTGGCGTAGTGGTTAGCGCTTCTGCCTTGCAGGACTGGTTCAAATCACGGCCAGGTCATTATCTTAGGTGTGCAAAAAGTTTACATATAAAAGCAGTTTGACAGGCAATACAAGACAAGGATGTGCACAGTTGATCCTTAAATTGATGATAAGTAGGTATCAGAAAACTGCTCAATTATGTGCCATTTGCAGATGATATAGTGTAGCTTAAATTATTACGAATGAAGATATAATGTATTCCTTTTACTGTGCCAGAAACTTTAATGTCTTTGTTTCAGTTTTTAATGAGAGAATCAATGATCTCCACATAAGTTTCTAGAAGAGCACAATATTATGTGAGATAGATAGATAGATAGATAGATAGATAGATAGATAGATAGATAGATAGATAGATAGATAGATAGATAGATAGATAGATAGATAGATAATGTGCATATTTATTTGATATTTTATACATTAGATACAAGTAAATAGTAACATCAGAGATAGATATAGATAATAGAAGGCCTTCTTGAAGTGGAATACTTAGCATTAACATTACCACTTTGCGTAGTTGGCATATAATATAGGGATGCACCGATACTAGTATTGGTATCGGTGCCAGTTAAGCTTTAAAAATGAAATAGAGAAGCTGATTTTGTCTGCTCCAGTTCTGATCAATTCCCCCCCACTGAGTCCACACAGCAGTTACGGGGCCATGCCCAGCTTTATCGTGTTCCAGAAAAAAATAGGCATAGCAGAATTTCCGCAGCAAAGAACATAAAATACAAAATACATTCAAACCTGTCTGGCACTCATTTAAGTCCCTCTCTACGAACAAGCTGAACCCTGTGTGCAGCTCCACAATCATAAGCTTTATCATTTACAAGACTGCCACCACATGGTCTCTCTCTTTGCAGGTTTCTGTCCCAAGTAATGGGAGTCATGTGGAAGCTTTTGCTTCCTCTATAAAAGACAACCAGAGCAGTAGCATAATTAGGCATATTTTCTAAGGAAGCAATTTGCCAACATAAGCCAATATTTCCAATCACTTGTACACCTTCGGCCAGGGGTCCTCCAACGTTTTACACTAAGGGCCAGTTAACTATCCTTCAGACTTTAGGGGGGACAGACTGGCCAGTGGGAGTGGGAAATGCCCCAGCATTAGTGGTCAGTGGGTGCAAACAATGCCCAAGGTTCAGTGGTCAGTGAAAAATTACCAAGTCCCTGAGGTCAGTGGAAGAAGGATTAGTGCCCCATTGTTAGGGTCAGTTTGGTGATAGTGCTCTATCATTGAAGATGAAATATTGCCTGTTCTATGATGTCAGTGGGGACAATATAGGTCACCAACACAAAGGGACAATCTACACCTATGCATGTGTTAGCATGAGTGTTTCCATGCGTTGATGTGCAATGTTTTAAGGCAGCTCATTACCTTTAATTGGAGTCCTTAACCAGCCTCAACGCACAGACAATAACACATGTGCCACACATATACCACATGCTAACATTAAAGGAGAACTATGAGGTGAGTGCTTTTCACTCATCCTCATAGTTCTAGCCGACCTGTGACAATGAGACTGTCACAGGTCGGCTCAGTAGATCGGGAGGTGAGCGAACACATACCGGCGTTCGCTCACTTCTCGATCCTGTCACGGCTCTCTGCCGTGACGGGAGGGCCTGGATTCCCTCCTCCCCGCTCCGATCCTCCAGCGCTGACTGGCGGAACGGACGGGGGAGGGGGCGGGTAGAGCTGGCTCTGCCTCTAGATAGGCAGAGCCAGCTGTCACTCACGGAGCTGTCGGGATCCGCTTCAGCTGCGGCGTCTCAGTATATCGGTACCTGTAGCTCGCGGTATACTGAGCTTTGGGTAACGGGAGGACGCTAGTTTGTGTGCTCCAGTTACCCTATGGAGAACTATGGGGAAAAGCCCTAACCCCATAGTTCTCCTTTAAGGCTGCATTCACACAGCTTGCAGCTACAAAACAATCAACATTTAAAAAAAATATTGTCTTTGGTGCCTGATCACACCTGAGCACTCAAACGCATATAGCAAAAACCCGATTGCTACAAAAAGTAGACAGAATCAAGCATTTTAACCCCATAGATGTTAGTGGGAGCGGCTGAAAAACACTTCAAAAATGCAGGTTTATGCATGTTTTTCAAGTGCTCCCACATAAAAGTCTAATAGGCCAAAAATGCTTAATTCTAATTCTCTAATACAAGTAGTGCATAAAAAACAATAAAAAAACGTGCATACAAATGTGGTGTGAATGCAGCCTGGGACGCAAGCTCCAAACTCCATCACAAGACCATGCATGTAGATGATGTAGGCACAAGCCCATGAAGACCCACAGGTGTGTCCTTGGCTTTCTAAACACCAGATACACGTTTATTTCCAGCTGAGCAGTATGTGTACAGACATACAGTACATGCCAACAGCAAAAGTACAGCAAGTTTAATACCTAGGCAACAAACATTTGAACAGGATGAAGCTATTGTTACTCATTTAAAAGAATTAATGCAAAAGAAAACAGCGACATGGTACATAGCAACCAATCACAGTAGATGTGCTAACCTGCAGTAGAAAACTAACATCTCTAAACTGGTTGTTAAGCAACAGTACCAATCTTCTTTGAACTAATTAAAAAAAGGATAAAGCTCAGTATGTTCAAAGCAGATGTCAAAAATTGGTAAATACTGACATTGGAAACCTAAATCCCCATCAAAATCACCCAAATGTCCTATACCTTCTTTGCAGATAAGTAGAGATTTATTACCCCCCTTCACTTTTGTTGTTTGCCGCTTGCAGTGCCAAAAAACACAGTCTTTCAGATTTGCCCATCTCCACACATGATTTAGGGGTGATTCACACTATAGAGTTGTGCTAAAGGCACTGTATCCATGCATTTGGTGAATGCAACCACACAGTTCAAAGCACTGCTCACTGGGTGCGCTGATACATCAGGAACGGCACCCCAACACATGTCCCGGCACACTGTGGTGCTGTGTGATGAGAAAAAATAATGCATGCTCTTTTTTTTTCCACTGCACAGCACCGCAATCACAACGTCCGATCAAAATGCTGCAAGCACTATTTTAATCGCACCGGACCGTAGGCATAATGTACCTTGCGATCCCGTGCGGCCGATCGCATTGCGGCCGGAGGGCGTGGCTACGGTGCCATTCACTTCAATGGCCCACCACGCCCCCTCCTGCCCCACAAAAAAGTGAGCCTGCCGCAATGCGAGGCAGTGCGTTCTGGCCAGAATCGCGTCGGAACGTACTGCATCTGGTGTGAACGGGTCCTTAAAGTGTCCAAGGGTGAGAACGCTGCTGCTCCATAGTGTAAAGGGGACATACTCAATTGACAATGGCAGCGGTAAACCATGAACAACACAGGGACATCCAGGAACAGTCCAAACAGGTGTGTCCTGCATATTGATTCAGCAAGGCAGCAAACAAACCCATTTTCAACAGAAAATCCCGTAAGAGGGTTTACCAAAACAAGGGACCCAGAAAAGGACTTATTACGATTCTGAGGAAACAAGTTTGTTTTTTCCATATCATGCACATACCCTGGATCACCTTACCATGTGTAGTGAGAAACCTAGGTGACACTTATACACCGTCCACTATCCTGCCAGCCAGTGTCTCATAATAGATACAGTCAGGGTAGCCATCAGAAATTTTGGGGCCCCTTACACGGCTTTAGGACGGGAGGGCAATGCTGGGGCCCTGCACTGCTAGGGCCAGGCCTCCGCTGCACGGGCCCGTCTGCCTCCTCGCTCTTCACCGTCGGCCGATACTGAGTATACCCTTACATGAGTATCGGCCGTACCCAGGGCCGGCCTTAGGCCTTTAGGCGCCCTGTGCGAGAAAGCTTTACAGCGCCCCTCAGTGGCCACACCCTTTAGTGGCCACACCCCCGTAACCACACCCATTTCCCCCAATATCCGCACCATTTAAAGACTCCTATTTTGTTAAGCCGCAAATAAACATATTAAAAAGTATGATAAAAATAAAACTTTTATTCAAAGGTATTAAACTTGTAGGCACAATGTAAGTATAAAACAACAGAAGGTAAACAATAAATGTCAAACTACAATAGAGTCTATAAAAATAAAGTGTCAGGATGTCATGCAGACCTTTTTTTTAAGTAAGTGCATCTAGGAAAGTAAAAATAAAAAACAGAACACAGACCCCGGGCTACATGTAAATTAATGAATTACTATATGTCCGAAAGTACCCCCCTGATGGCTTCCCTGGATACAGTACAGTGGGTGGGCATTGTCACCCTAGGACAGGAAGCATGCTACTGGCAGAATTACCAGGTAAAAATAAAGGGAACAAAGCCTGAAAGAACTAGACTATACTAGATCTATACCGATCCACAGGTAATATTACCATGTATGATTACATGTGGACAACCACGGACAGATGCAGCCACTGTCACTCTGTCATTAAATTGAATGGGCACAGTGGCCGCATCTGAGCAGGCACACATTCGGGATTCCTACCGCAGGGATCTCTAAACGCACATAAATGCCCCATGTGCATGGGTCCTTATAGTTTTATATTATAGAGACTGCAGTGGGAGGTACAGGATTCTGGGGCAACAAAAAAAAACCCAGCTGGAAAAGAACAGATTTGGGAATTAAGACAGGCAGATCTTTCTGTTGGAGTATCCAAGACATATAGAAGCCAATGGCTGACTCATGCAAGCAGGTTCCACCGATAGCTATAAATTAATTTTTGGAGGAACTAGTTCTTTAATGGTAGAGAACAGGATATATCTGGGCTTCCTGTTGGGCATTAGTTACCTTTGAGGAAAATGCAAGTCCTTAACTATTGTGATTTTATTAATCATGTTAAATTTGCAGTGCTTTTCTTAAATATAGGTTGCATTGAAAGTAGTTTGAATCTGAGAAAAGGAAAAATCCCTAAGGTCAGGGAGAAGCTGCATTAGCGATTTCCTAAAATATTCTTGGTGGGCATGTAAAAAGATGTGTCTTGCAATTTTGTTTACTTAATTATCTAAATCACCCTTTGCAAATTCCGTAACCATGTATAAGTGTGTTAGTGATTAAAGGAGAACTATGAGGTGAGGGAAAATCACTCACCTCATAGTTCTCCTTTAAAGGAGAACTATGAGGGGAGTGAAAAGCACTCACCTCATAGTTCTCCTTTAAAGGAGAACTATGAGGGGAGTGAAAAGCACTCACCTCATAGTTCTCCTTTAAAGGAGAACTATGAGGGGAGTGAAAAGCACTCACCTCATAGTTCTCCTTTAAAGGAGAACTATGAGGGGAGTGAAAAGCACTCACCTCATAGTTCTCCTTTAAAGGAGAACTATGAGGGGAGTGAAAAGCACTCACCTCATAGTTCTCCTTTAAAGGAGAACTATGAGGGGAGTGAAAAGCACTCACCTCATAGTTCTCCTTTAAAGGAGAACTATGAGGGGAGTGAAAAGCACTCACCTCATAGTTCTCCTTTAAAGGAGAACTATGAGGGGAGTGAAAAGCACTCACCTCATAGTTCTCCTTTAAAGGAGAACTATGAGGGGAGTGAAAAGCACTCACCTCATAGTTCTAGCCGACCTGTGACAGACTCATTGTCACAGGTCGGCTCAGTAGATCGGGAGGTGAGCGAACACATACCGGCGTTCGCTCACTTCTGCCGTGACAGGGGGAGGGGATGGATTCCCCCTCCCCGCTCCGATCCGCCAGCGCTGACTGGCGGAACGGACGGGTACAGCTGGCTCTGCCTCTAGATAGGCAGAGCCGGCTGTCACTCACGCAGCTGGGCGGATCCAGACATAATTGTCATGATCCGCTTCTGCTGCGGCGTCTCAGTATGCCGCGAGCAGTAACTTGCGGTATACTGTGGCGTCTCACTATACCGCGAGCTTTAGCTCGCGGTATACTGAGCTTAGGGTGACGGGAGGACGCTAGTTTGTGTCCTCCCGTTACCCTGAGAACTATGGGGAAAAGCCTTAACCCCATAGTTCTCCTTTAATGCACATATATCCTACATTCTACCCTTTCTTTTTGAATATTAGGTTAATGGTGGCAAGACTAGCTTGAGGACACTTATTCAAATACCAAAATGTATGATAACAATTTAGGAAGAAGAGAAACACATTCTCTGATCTACATCGATCCATAAAGAGTGGACACAATGTGATGTCAACATCATGTAAATTAATTATATACAGTATATATGTGGTCATATGTGGTATGATCATATGTCTCCGTATGCTGGGTACATATGTAAAGATTTTGGTGCCTAACCTGGTTCTTGCCCAGACTAGGGCAGGTTAACACCATTTTCTGGACCAGATCTGGTCTGGAAAATGGTGTGAACCTGCCCGCAGTTCCAGTGCATTCCAGACTCGACAAAATGAGACAGGCAGTATTCTTCTGGTCTGGTCTGGAACGGACTGTGCTGGTGTGAACAGAGACCAGAAATAGCATAGGGATACATTAGGATGCATTTTGGGTCCGGAAACAATCTGGTCTGGTCTGGAGATGATCTGGATGTGGTATTAATGTGCCCCAGGCAGCCAATGTGTCACAGATTTTGCCATAGACAGTATGGCTATTTCTGAATAGTGTAATTGTTTGGTACTCTTGCAAGGTAAAATTGCACTGTGATTACATACCTTTGTTGATCGTCATACAACCAGATTTTGCTTTTTGTCATAAAAATATACAGGCAGATCCTGTTCAGGCTAGAAAGTTATGTAGCCCCATAAATGTACTGACATGGAAAATACTTTACTACCATAGACAGAAAAATAAAGAAAGTTATGTATGAAAAGACCTGCTTGAAAAGAAGAATGGTCATTGCGTGCATGATTAAAAATACATCTAGAGTGCTATTTTGGTCAAGGCCTAGCCCTTCCTCTCTACACACACATACAAACTTGACTTAATGCCAAAAGGTAAGATTGGTAGCAGATCAATAAAAGATCCAGTCACCTCATGACATTAGGGTAAAAATGGTGAAAATGTCATCCTGTATGAGCAAATGTACCTTTTACTTAACAGGATATAGAAAGCAATAGGTTAGGTGCAGCTAATGTTAGCACGAAAACACTATAAGCGTGTGCAGACAGACAAGGAGACAGCGAGTATGTTGCTAGAAAAAGGATTATCCCTTTAAAAACCAAGGTGCATGATGTTAGTAGGCACTGGGTTCTTCAGCACACATGATACCTGTGAGGGGTCCAAGCATATGGAAGCTTATGTGCAACCTACCTGCCCACATGGAGGGCAAATAAGTTGTTTTTGTCCACGGTGAACTTGTTTAAAAATTCCTTTGGATCCCTAGCCTACCTAACAATAAAACACAGTAGGCTTCCTCTTTGTATGTCCCTCCTTGCAACCTTAGGGGGGTAGAAAAAGCTTCCCCTTCCACATGTCTTAGCTTTGGGCAAAGTGGTGATGAGGATCCCAACTAACTATTTTAAGAAGTTGTTGTGACGCTGATCGCTGTGTCAATTATGTCACAAGGAACCCCAAGCAGAAACCTCCCCGGTGTTTGCTGTGACATCAATGACAGTAACAGGGATCTCAAGTCTCCCTGATGTTCAGGGAGTCTCCCTCTTTTGGACAGCAGCTCCCTGATGTCTGCGAGAGAGGCATTTTCTCCCTGAAAGGTTTACTCTGAGTAAACCTTTCCGGTAAGATATAAGGGGGTAAAGTTTCAGAGTGAGGCTTGCCTCCTGGAGGAAGGTCATGTGATCTCTATAGTAGCCTCAGAACGAGGCTTGGCTCTCAGAAGGAAGAAGCTACTTGCTGCACAGAGAGGGCGGACATAGACTACTATTGAGAGCAGGTACAGGCACTGCTGCAGGGTTGAGAGAGTGTTGTTAACCCTTTGTGGATAATATAGAATCAATTATATGTCCTGGTTGTCTAGTTATGGAGAACATTTATTTCATTTTCTGCCCATAGCAACTAGTCACCTGTGTATCATGGACTTTACTCCTCAGTGTTTTTTTTAAAAAGGTCTCGGGCTGTCTAATAAATTGTGACCTTTACACATAATTTGTGGGATAGTACTAATTAGAGTAACCGGACAGGTTGTGAGTTGAATTTAGGACAATAAATTACTTTTCATTAATTATATGTATTATTGATCATTCTATTGGTTTACCTGCAACAGGTTAGGGGTCCAAAGGTGAAGGCTAATGGCAAGAATAAAGTACCAGGTGTAGGGAATTGTAGTTGGAGTTAGGATTGAGGTCAGTACTCAGGAATTAAAACAGGAAGTCAATAGATAATATATTGTCATATCTCTCCAATAATCAACTAATGCATTTCATACACTTAAAGAAAAACTCCAGAAAAACTTTTTATTAACCCTTGCAGTGGGGCTATCCCCGCACTGCAAGGGTTAAGTGCTAATTTTTGTCTAGGTGCTAAAATAACAACGTTATTGTGACGGACTGAACCGTCACTGGGGCTGCTGGAGGAGCCTCCTTCCTACTGACTATGGAACAAGGACTATGGAAACCCCCCTCAAACCTCTTGGGGTTACATGGAACCATTCTCCTAGGTTCATGTGTGGAGTGACAATACTGCATGTTTCCCCTGACATTACATCTAAGTGACCCTGTATTCATTATAGGCAGCAGGCTGTCTGGAGGGGCCATTGTTGTGATGATCTGATTAAGGACATTCATTATGTTCAAAGAGTGTCTGTGAAGGAGAGGAAGCTGATTTCTGACGAAGGTACCCAGTCGGGGTACCAGGCGGTCCGTCACAGTTATACTCACCCTAAGCTCCGAGGTGGGCAGCTGTCACAGAGCTCCCTCCTGCCTCTCTCCTCCTCCACTGCAGCATTGGAATCTTCCACAGCATCCTTCACATCTATACACTGTGTATAAAATGTGAAGATTTACAGGACCTTAGACTGCTGCAGAGGAGGGGGAGAGACACTGGAAGGACCAGTCTAAGAAGAAGCCGGTTTGAAGCTTCGGGTGAGTATATTTTTTTTCTAACCTAGACAGAAACAAGCAGTTAACCCTTGCAGTGTAGCCCCAATGCCAGGGTTAATAAAAAAGTTTCCTTGAGTTCACCTTTAAAGTGAACCTGTGCTTTGCCAATGTAGGGGCAAAGTGTAAGTTCTCTCCCTCCTGTCATGGGACTGCACTGGGTGCCTAAGTGGCCAATCCTAAATTCATGTTGAAGGAAGGGTAGTGTCACATGGTCTCCTGTACTATGCACTCTCCTCAATCCTGCCGGATGAACAGTAGGAGAAAAAGGACCATAAGGCCCCATTCACACGTGGCGATATATCGCGCAATTTCCGCCGCGATCCCGCGCATTTTTGCAGCGCAATATCGCGAGAAGTCTCCGGCTAATGATAGTCAATGGAGCTGTCTTAGCTCCATGTCGCGCGTCGCTCGTCGCGGTCGCAAGTCGCTTCTACAGGACCCTTTTTTCGGCGGATTTTGTGCGATTTTGCTTTTTTCTAATGGAGCCCGACGGAGAAGGTCGCGCTACCGTCACTGGATTGTCGCTGGAACGTCGCCCCGAAAGTCGCGCTATCCCGGCCGCTGCAAAAGGTATGTCGCTACGTGTGAATGGGGCCTAAGTATGTGGAGCTGAGGAGGGTATTGAGCCTGTTGTTTTACCTTGCAAGGACAATGCAGAGACTCCCTGTACGGTACCTATAAACATCAAAGAATCATAATCACTCAATCCACACATTTATAGTGGAATTTAAAAAAGTTCCGGTTTGCATAAAACTTTTTTAGCACTTGTTCTCTCCATATGTTAAGGTGAGTTGAAGCCACACAGTAGGGAGACATACAACATTAAGGGGAAGCAAAGGAGCATGGCACAAGAGGACTCATAAATTAAAATGTAATTTCTGATTCCATTTGTGTGAGATTCAAGCGAAACTACAGTAGGTACTGAAAGTTAGTTGAGCCTTTACCTTAAAAATGCATTCAAGTACCTTACCTATTACCAAAAATGTTACTTATTTGTGTATCACTCGGGTGTAGATCCTCAAATCATCTCTGAATTGTAAAGTAGCCACCGCACTGTTGTTGTGCCAATCTGAGGGCCACACGAAGCTTGGAGGTCTGTAGCTATTGACTCTGCAGACATTTTACGTGGCCTACCACTTTGTGGCTGGGTTGCTGTTGTTCCCAGTTGCTTCCACTTTGTTATAATACCACTAACAGGTGACCGCGGAATATTTAGTAGCAAGGACATTTCACGGATGGACTTATTGCACAGGTGGCAACCTATCACGGTACCACGCTTGAATTCACTGAGCTCCTGAGAGTGACCCATTCTTTCACAAATGTTTGTAGAAGCGTCTGCATGCCGAGGTGCTTGATTTTATACACCTGTGGCCATGGAGGTGATTGGAACACCTGAATTGAATGATTTGGAGGGGTGTCCCAATACTTTTGGCAATATAGTGTATCTTCCAAGGGATACTGTGGTGATGAGTCTTCTGGAGGAAAACGCAAGAAATTGTGCAACAGTGTCTCTTTTTACAAAGCTGAAATCTTCTGAAGCTGAAAAGTACATTAAACCATACCAACTAAAGCAGTAAAAAATTCCCCTATGATGCATGATGGTAGTGGAGTTTTTTTCCCATCTTCAGACTCAGCCATACAGTGGTGAGGAGTTGGAGTGGTGCAACATTTGAATCATTATATGCATCCCCTCCACATACTTTTTTTCTACCATAATGTAAATAATAGAGATAAAATATGCTGTGGAGGCTGAAGCACACAGGTGTCACGCAGAGCAGAGATATGGAATGTACTGTATCATACAGTCAGAGCCGTAGCTAGCTCCTTTTGCGCCCGAGGCAAGAATAGAAAATTGTGCCCCCCCAATAAACCTGTGCGGTATGTGACGTCATGTTCCCCGCCTCCAGGATGGCGGAGTGCATGCCAGCCCCAGAATGCTCTGGTGGCCAAATCCAGAATAGCAATAGGGTGTTTTGGGCATTTTTTGTCTTTCTTTATTTTTTTTTCACTGTTGGAGCTAGAATCTGTGCCGCTCCTCTTCTTCCTGCCGAGCCGCGGCTGTGTTGGTAGCCTGGCATCCCTGTTTCCAATGGGGCCCTGTGCTCGGCATGGTTGCGCCCCCTCTAAGCTGTGCCTGAGGCAAGTGCCTCACTCGCCCCATGGTAGCTACAGCCTTGCATACAGTACAGAAGAAGATGGAGAAGGGGAGTGAAAAAATACTGTCACACAGTGTCACAGTACCTGAAGGCTGCAACTGTCCTGGAGCTCTCCTCTCTGATGCCGTCCAGGGAGCCACCTCGTCACACGGACCAGTCAGACGTTCCCTCACCTCACCTGACCTCAGTCCGACCCCACTGGCCATGCTGCGCTGTGCCGCTGCCTGATGGGAAATGTAGTTTTCAGCAGCAGCTTTCTATGGACCGTAAAACCAGAGGCAGACAATACATGTGCGCCCCCTACCACCGAACTAGGTCTTATTTTCAGGGTAGGTCTTATATTACAGAAATCTCTGAAGATAGTGCTAGGTCTTACTTTTGGGGTAGGTCTTATTTTCGGGGAAACACGGCATAAACAATATACTAGCTCAGGGCTCAAAATTTCCACTCGCCCGCTCGCAATTGGCGAGTGAAAATTGCGTGGGGGCGAGTGGAAATCATGTTTACAGGAAAAAGTATTTTGCTGAATATACATTTTAAAGCTAAAAAAGCTAAATACACTCATGAGATTCATAGCTTTTCCATGTCATTAGAAGCTGCAGAGGGTCTATATTTTTCATCAGACCTGTCCCATCAGACCAGATAGCATTGGATCAGGGACCAGTCCCTGTCTGGTAGACCTTCAGTGACATAAGCTTATTTAGTCAAAGAACAGTGCAAAAATGCCCCAGCACACTCTCCAGCTAGTCAGCACAAAAGCTTATTTATACTATTTTAACATTTTATGGTAAAAATATAGGTTACTGCTGCACACATACAAATACATATAAAGCCACACTGCCACATCATGGCGCCTGTCTTAAGTGCGGTCCCTAACTCTAAACTGTTTGAAATCCCATGAGACATATCCACAGCAATGCATTAAATAAAAGTTGGCATGCCTTGGAGATAGCCACTTCCTCCTTAGAGCTGAATTATGCTTGCAGTGCTCCTCCCCACACACACACACACACTGCAAGGGTTAAATGCTCATGAAGTCTAGGGGTAGGGAAATAAGCTGTAATACTAACTGTAAGGATGGTCCAGTACTTACCAGGAAACCAACACAGGTTCAAGTCTGTGTGCATTCCATGACGCGCGGCCGGCCCTCTGTTTAAGGTGATGGACAAGCGTGCTCTAGCTGGTAGGTGCACGCGTATTGGCATTTGTGCAAGTGTTTATGTACACAAAAGTTAGCCTCAGGGTGCACACGCACGGATGTACAGATATGCATATGCTGATGCGCTTGTTGGCGCCATTCTGCCTATTTAAACCAACATGGACTCTGAGCTAATTACTGACTGCAACTTCATGTTATCCCATGACCTGAATCTGCTTCGTGAAAGACGATCCTGGCTTGTGACCCCAACCCCGCTTCCACTTACTGATTTGGTGCCTCACTTCTGCCTCTCTGTGTATGACATCAGGTTGTGACCTCGACCCTGATCTCGATTGCTTATTCGGCACTGCTTCATCTGGATGTTAACAACCTTGGCATGTGTATCCGACTTCGTATCTGTTGCCTGTTCCAGCACTCTACCACGTCCAGTGGTATATCTGTATCCTGCAGCGGCCTCAGTCTGTGCGGACTTTACCAGACCTGCATCCTAGGCACTAGTGTGTTCCTGTGTCCAGTTACCCACCATTGCATTCAATTTGATTTTGCTATAGCCCTGCAATATGATTATATTTTCCACAATTCTTGCACTTTTTACCAAAACTAGGACAGCTGTTGTATGCATAAGCATTGCCACGTTTAGAGGATCATCTGCCTTTTGTAAATCCCACATCAGTTTTTAGTTTGCCTTCAGATGTGCTTTTTCATATCATAGAACATCTGGCAGTTCAATTTCCTTGAGAAACTTCTTCACCTTTTACTTCTAGTAACATCTTGAGCTGTTGTTTTGTACGTTCAGCTGTTTGAAAGATGCCCCGAGCTTTCTATACTATTAGATCATGTTCCCTTAACAATCTTTTACAGCCTTGTGATCATTACTTCCAATATCAACTCTGTCTCTGATATGAGTCTCTGAGCTGACCAAGGTTTTCCATGACCACTTAAGAATTATTACTGTTGTTTTTCATTTAAGCAAAACAAGTTAAATATTTGCAAGTCTTCTTCCCCTGTGTAGAGATCCTGCAATAAGCAAGAGTGTCCCTAGCTTACATTTTTTTTTTAATTAAGAAAACCTTCAAATCCTAAGAAGACTTTACCATTACCCAAGCTAAGAAACTGTAAACTAAAACTAAATACTTACTAAAAGAACAGAACAGTGTGCGGTTGTGGAGTTATCAGTGCACAGTATACAAGGATGAAACAGTCTTCTTACTTCTATATGAATGCCTCTATGGTCTAACAGAAACCATGTGGTAGGAAAATTGACTGAACATCCTGGTCAATATAATTGAGTTGTAGAGGACCTGGAAGGTTGCTCACAACAGTTAAATGATACTGGGTCCCCCAAATCTTGTTGAAGTTAGCGGGGGCAACTTCTGGCCTTGTATGTTAATGAGATTGAAGACAACATTCACCAGTCTTTTCCAGGCCCTAATGTCCAAGAGTGCAATGGAAATCAGTGTAATACTATACTATCTGCAAGGAGTTTGCATGTTCTCTCTGTGCTTGTATGGGTTTCCTCCAGGTACTCCAGTTACCTCCCGCAATCCAAAGACATGCTTGAAGGTTAAATGGCTCCTATCTACATTGGTCCTGTATGTATGCATGTGAGAGAGGGGCCTTAGATTGTAAGCTCCTTGAGGGCGGGGACTTATATGAATGTGTGCTTTGTAATTTGTCAGCGCTATGTAAATACCAATAATAAATAAAAGAGAAGTAGTCTCAGAAAGGTCTTTTGAAGATTTCCGTAGAATACATTTTCAGATCTGAGACCAAAGTGGTCTAACCATAGGACAATTTCAGATCATATGTAAAATATCCCAATCCCTAAAGCTTATGACATCAAGCATGCCTCTTTTCCCCATTTTTAACAGTCATGGTGGTAGTAGATCCTATGAAAATAATGTATTTGCATGACGTTGTCTTTAACAGATGGTTGTGCTAAAATAAGAAGCATAAAACTCAATCCAATCTAGTTCCTCAATATCTGGGATGCCTCTGTCTATCCCATTGTTACTGGACTCAGGAAAGTCTAGAGGATTCGAATGTTAGAACGTCTGTCAGGTTTTTATTGCTATTCAAGCATAGAGTTTATGGAGAACTATGGGGATGTTCACACATATATAGTATAAAACATAAGTCCTTTATATAATGGTAAATTTTCTCCTCTC
>NW_017307895.1:159819-188254 GCF_000935625.1 Nanorana parkeri
AATGATTTTTTCAGATGCACACACAAAATCAAGCAGTTTACACACACACACCTAATGTAAATTTACAAACATCAGGTTTCTAGAAAAAGGGCTTGGTCTTCTTCAAACAAATGCCATTGTTAGCATAAACAGTGTAGAGCTTTCTCACAATGGGATATTCGGGTGTTATTTTTGTTCCATTATTCATAGCTAGCTTTCTCACAATAGGATATTATATTGGGGTAACAACACACCCAAGCTGGTCAACAGTGTTCTGGCCTTTGGCATTTAACTGACTTTAGTGGCGTTTGTGATGCTCTGCTGCCATCTAGAGTTGGAAAAAGAGATATAGCTGCAATAGAAATCTGATGCTATAGATTAAGGGTAACGCCCACAGGTGGGCTACCAGCTTTTAGGAATAAAAGCAAGCAGCCGAGGTATAATAGGGGGACTTCGTGATGGAATTTTGACCATTGATGACGTGACTGGAACAAGGCCACACTTTCAGAGAGACTGCAACCGTAAGCTATTTTTTTGAGAACGCTTGATGGCCAAAAGTCCTGTTCAATACGGAATTTGTAGACCATCATCATCTAAGCTATGTGGCTTTAGTGTATCATCTTAAAGAAACCATTGCATGTACTAGAGAAGGGTAGTGGGTGCAGTGTAGTAGGGTAGTGTATGTATAATTGTAGCAACATGTATGTTTATGTATTGTTTTACCTGTAACCAAGTAGTTTATGTATGTAGCATTTTTGTATAGTAAAGTATGGGGTCTTTACTACAAGAATCAGACAAACAAATAGCTGTAAAACTTTGCCTAGCAAAACGCATGGTACCCTATATTCTGTAGAAATCCCTGCATAAATCAATCAACATCTCCATTAGGAAAGTCAATACACAGGTCCCTAGCAGGAACAAACAAGAGCAAAAGGATGTCCATATGGTTGTATTAAATATTTGTTCTCTCCCAAACATTTTAAAAGAAATCTAAAAAAAAGAGAGCGTATCACGAGCAATCAAGTATTTCATGAGACGACATAAGTCTTAACATGTCATGCATCCTTGACCAGATATTCGTTTTAATATAATGAAGTTATGATCTTTTGTATATACTCCCACAATGATTTATATCAAAAGCTCAGCAAAACTGTAATAAATGTATGCAAATGTTCAAGCTCGGAAATCAAGCTCTCATTAATGAGAAGTAAAAATGATGGGCTTCATCATTCTTAAATTTTCACTAGGTTGGTCTATAACTGCATAATGTGGCAAAACCTTACCTCTTCTTACAGTAACAAGCGCTCCTTTTTAACCACCAGAGTAGTCCTAAATCTTCTTGTTCCCTCCCAAACATTGCTCTGGCTTGACCAATCAAGGATGATTGCATATTAAAAGTCCTGAAAAAGCTGATAACGTGAGAGTCATAGAAAGAGTTCTCGAGCTTCCATAAATTATCTCTGCATAAATCAAAGATAGCTTTGTTTTGAGGAAAAGCTGTGAAATGCTGCCAGAATTCATAACATCAGAATAATCTGTGAAATACTGTACTTTCAAATAAATCATTTGCAAATAAAAAAAATGCTAATAAAGTGACATCAACTTTTTTTTCAGTCCATTTCTAAATCACTGAAAGACGTTTTTTTTAATATTGGTTATTTGGCAAAATCAAAATAGACATATGTACATACTGTATCTTTTTAACTAGATATTTTTTATATTGTGTACTTAATGTTCTAAACAGATAATATTTGTATGTAATTCTTTTCTGCTTTATGAAAGGTATATTCAGTATTGAATTTGACAAGCAGTACAAACCCTGTTGTGGAGCACTGTCTGGTTTATACAGTATAAAGTATACAGTTCAACAAAGTACAGTTCAACATATGTAAAAATAACTTTTCAGAAATGTGGTTCTGAGAGCAGGAGAGGAAGTAATTAGAGGGTATAGGGGAAATAACTTGGGGAAGAATGGAAGGAGGGAGATATGAGAGGTAGGCATGTCTAATGGCAACAAGTTAGTTTGATCAATTAAAATACAAGTAGATCACATTGTTCATGTTGCCTGAATGCACTCACATGGACAGAGCTTAGAATTTTCTCTTAAGTCAGAGTTTGTAGACTTATGGGCCAAGAACAGAAAAAGTGATAAAACCAAAAAAAGGGACTGAAGGGGAAAGGGGCATCAGTACATTAGTGCAGGGGCGTATTTACCGTGAGGCAAACTAGGCGTTTGCCTAGGGCGGCACCCTCCGTCGGGGCGGCTGCTCCGCTGGTGCCGCGGTACGCAAACGCCTAGCGCATGCCATAGGGCTCTGCAGGGTCTCCGGTGGGCTGCACACCTCTTCCCTGTCAGCGCGGTCCGCCTCTGTGGTTGCCGGGCCCCGCCTCCCCTTCCGTTCCCATGCCCCGCCTCCTCTTTGATTGTCGGGCCCTGTCTTCTACTCCATTGATGGGCCTCCTCTTACGTTGCCGGGCCGGGCTCTGCCTCCTCCACTGCAAACGGGTCCAGCCTCTTCTGCAGAAGCTGCTGGCTGTCACTGACACAGCTCAACAGCGTCTGGGAGGCAGAACGCGCCGCTGCAGACATCACTGACAGGTTGTCAGTGATCTAACAGCGGTGTGTTCTGCCTCACAGTCACAAGTGACAGCCAGCGCACTGATATGCCATAACGACCCAGGCGGCCCGCACGGCATCAGAGGGATGCCCTGGCCGGACCCCCCTGTGCCCGTGCCCCATAGAGGCTGCCTGGGTCGATATGGCGATTGTTACGCCACTGTCAGGCTTCCAGTATAGTATTGACTAGGTTCATACACTCAGCAGTGGTCTGTGGCTGGGGTTTCTGCGAAAAGGCTGGAAATAAGCCCTTTGCAGTACTGAGAAGGTGTGGTAAAACACTGTTTCTATAGGCGTTTGCAGATTGAGGCATGTTATAAGTAAATAGACTAAAGAGGGGGATATTTTTGCTTTGACTTCATTCCAAAACTGAGCAAGTCTTGGACACTCCCACCAAATATGCCAGAAGGAACCCCTCTGACTACACCCCCTCCAGCAGAAATCCAATGTTTGTGGGTATACAGTATATGTTTAAGCTTAGAGAGAACTCTATACCACCAGGTCATCTCACTAGTCAGGATTCTTAAGTCCTTGTGTTGACAGAGGAGGTGTGGGACAGTTGGAGAATCTTGTCAACCTGGTGGGGGGAATATTGTTTTTTCTCCACGCAAAGGGTCTCAAATAGAGTCCATTGTTCTCATGGGCAGTAGAAAGTTAATTAGCAATGAAGTAACTAGGTATGTCTCCAATGGTCCAATGAGAACTTCCAAAACATATATCTTAAGTTACTCAGGGTAAGGAGCGTCTCCTGGTGCAGAAACTTTTGACAATTAATCTCTCCATCTGAGCCCAAATAGGAGAAAAAAGACAAAGACTCACCAGGACTGAACCATGAGTAACCTCCGAGAAGGATGAGGATACAGTGTGCAGATTTACAAAGAACATTCCATGATTAAAATTTTAGATACATATTGTCATTCAGTTCCTGGCACCTCGAAAGCCCCAAGTTGCTTTTTATGTTTTTTGTGTGGTCTTGAGCACATATAGAATTTTAGGTAGGATGTCCATTTTTATAATATTTTTTCTACCCAGCCATGTGAAGCAGGTTCTGTTCCAAATAGATTGATAAGATTATTTTTTTTAATTTGGTAGGTAACTTTTTGTTTACAATGTATAGCAAATGTTTTTTCTTAATCAGTGCGCTGCCTGCTAAGGTCCAATGCAATGTACATGAAACCACACGTGCGATAATGCAACGCACCAGGATGCCAAGGTCTGAACGGACCCTAAGTGTTTTGTTCCTATTATGTGGCATTCATGTGTTGAGCAACTCAATAGTTTAACAGATGCAGCCTCCACAGCTAAGGACTGGTAAGCTGCAATGTATGCAGTTTTAGTTCTTGGGTTTAGATACACTTTAAATAATTGTGAAGAAATGACGAGGGAATAAGAAGATGAGACCATAAACTAAATGGAGGTATTTAAAGCAATGCATAATTTAGTGTATACCTCAAATTCTGCATAATAATGCTTTTTTAAGTCAGAAATAAGTGAGGAAACAGTAAGTCACCAGCACTCCAAAGGTTCTCCAAGCAAAGTTTTTTTTATTCCTGTTTCGGTTCCTTCATCATGCTAAAACAAAGTGATTCATGTGCACTGTAGTGATCACAAAATATACATAAGTGCAGGCAAAAAAACAATGTGACATACAAGCCCCACCCCCATTACCATGATGTCACATTCCCTCCAATTGTTCTTACAAATGTCCTATTCATAATAATGACCAAAAGGATGTTCAAAGTAGCACTACACTGCACATGTATCACTTTGTTTAGCCTGATGAAGGAACTGAATGCGTTCCAAAACGTTGTTTCACAAAACGTTGCTACAACTTTACACATGGAATAAAAAGAACTTTGCTTGGAGAACCTTTGGAGTGCTGGTGACTTACTGTTTTGTTTATCTGATCCAGTAGTGCCATCCGCTGTCATTTCAGCACCGAAACCCCCACCCCATCGGAAGTTGGGGCATTTTCGGTCAGGAGTGCGGCGGGATCCCCTAAATTAAAGAGTAGAGGATAAACATTCCCAAACATTCTACTATAAAGCCTTCACATTCTTTTGTTTTTTCAGATTGTCCAACAAATCTATTTTTATTGTGTGTCCTGTGCCGCAATTTGCTGTTGGGTACTATTTAAACTGAACTGATAGACCTTTTTTACATTTCAAATGTGCTTATGGCTTTGTTGTTCATTGTAAAATATACTTTATGGTTTTTATAAAAAATAGAAGTTATAATTTTTGGGTATTTTAACGGAAATTTTTCCCTGAAAAGCAGAACTTTAGAGGGGAAAGGCTGAGGCAGCTCTTGCAACAATGTGCAAGTATGCACAGCACACTTACCTCTGGGTAAGAGCTTTGCGCTTTTCCTTGCCTCTCCAACGCTGCTGCTGCCATCTGCTGGCGCCTTATTTCTTCAGCCATTTGGCCACGGATGATGTAGCACAGTATTCTCAAACTTTTTTTTAGCCATGGCACTTTTTAAAGTAAGCAAAATCTCGAGGCATTCCAGTCAGAAAATGTAAAAAACATAACTATAAAAAAATGTGTTTCCCAAAATCTATACCAAACCCTTATTATTGATAGTGGTCTGGTATGGATTCTAAGGGGGGACCGCACACACACACAAAAAAAAGACGTGGAATACCTCCTTTTCATCATGAGTCCCCTTTCTATCAGAGTCCCCCCTTTCACATCAAAGTCCCTAGCCCCGCCTTGACATCAGAGTCTAAACATCACATTAGAGTCCCTAGTCCCCCATTACATCAGAGTCCTGCACGTTATAACAGTGCGGGCGCATCACAGTGTGGGTGCAGCAGCATGGCAGAGGGCTGGGGTGGAAGAGGTCTGGACGGAGGTGGACTTCGTCCCATTCTAAATGCTGGAGGAGAGCCTTGATGCAGCCCACCCTGGATTAGCATCATGAATTTCTACGGTGCTGGTGGCTGTCTCGCCTGCACCATGGAAATGAATGACACTGCGATCTAAATGGAACCAGCACTTATATGCATTTAATTCCCTGGAGGAAACAATAAAACATTTTAACTTTTAATGAGACTTCACCTTTAACTCTTTCCATGTCATAGCCATTTTTGTGTTTTTTACACACGTTATAATCCACATTTTTGGCCTGAAAATTATTTACCCCCCTCCCCCCGAATTATAAAGTTCCTGAAAGCACAGACAATGTAGAATAAAATGATACAAATTTTTATGTTGCATGATGTTAGCAAAACTCTTTATCAAACCCCAAATTTCTGTAAAAACTACACTTAATTTAATTTTAGTGCACAAAAACACAATATAATACCCATTTTTTTTTAAATATAAAAGATGAGGTTGTGCAGAGTAAATAGATACCCGACATGGGCAGGGCCCTCCTTACCATCTTGTCTTAAATTGTATTGTGACTGTAATGTCTTCCTTATATTGTAAAGCGCTGTGCAAACTATTGGCGCTATATAAATCCTGTATAATAATAATAATAATGTCAAGTTTAAAAATTGCATGCACCCGTGAAACAACAAAAAAATACAGAACCCTAATTTGTCCATAGGCAATGCTTTAAAAGCCTGTACAGGTCATCAATTTAGAATTACCCATGAATATTGACCCTAGAATTATTGCTCTCACTCTGGGGTATGTGTGATTCAATATTCGTTTTCCTACATAGGCACACCATATGCATGTTTGCGTTAGCATGCGCACATTCACGAGGACGGGGTCTTTAAAAAATTTGGGGGGGTATTTTTACATTTATTTAACTGTATTTAATTATTTTTTTACTTAACTTCATTGCATTCAACTTCAGGGATCGTGCTTGATCAGCTTCCTCCCCATCTTCTTTAGCTGGGGAATGACAGCTGAGAAGCTGGAAGTGATGCAATCAGTGTCGCTTCCAAATTCATTCAGAGGGGAGGAGATCAGCGAATAGATGTGCGCTGGTCTCTCTCCCTGGTTCCCATCTACACCCACGATGCCAGTCCTGGGCCCGCAGGAGGGGCAGCAGAGCCTGGGAAGCAAAGTGGGGGGTGTCAGGTGGGAAGGACCACTCTGTTTACTGCACCATGGAAATGATCTGGTGTGAAGCAAACAGTCAGCTTTACACAGGTACCACCAGGAGTCTGTTTACAGGAGTCTGCTGCCAGCGTTGTATGCCTTACATCTCTGGCAGGGAAAGGGTTAAAACACCCATATCTGTACAGTTTAAGGCTGGACTTTAGGCCGATAAATATACACAAATGAATGCAGCTCTTTAATCATTAATACAATATAAAATGTATATATCGGTGTAAGTACCTGAATTTGCCCATTAGTACAAGGAGCCAATCAGTTCATGTGCTGACAAAAAGCATCCTGATAGGAAAAGAGAGCAGAGTGACAGGGAGATGAGCACAACACTGTTCTGCTTCTGATTTCACTGTCCACTTAGGGGCTGGTGGTGGGTCTTGAACAACCTGGGCTCGGAGGAAGTTGGTTGAATGAAAGTAATCAGAATTAAGATATCAAGTAGCGTAACAAAGTACTGTGGGGGAAATCTCTGGACTGTGGGTGAATATTGTAGCAAAAGCTGGGTTTGGTATTTTATTTTTGAGTGGCCCAATGATCTTGTTCATTTTGGAAGGAGTTTTGCTGTAAGTCTGTTTTACAGATGCTAAGAAAACCATAAACATTTCTCAGCTATGTTCTAGCACAGCCTTTCTCCCCCCGGGTACCAGGCACAATGGGGTGCCTTGTGTCTTCCTCAGTGGTGCCTCAAAATGTTGCACAGTGTCATGCTTTTCCATTGTGCAGACAGGCTTCTGAAGGGGGAAGTGAATGGGCAACCCTAATGTGAAAGGGAGAGAGTACGATATGAGAGGGGGGGCTCTGATGTAAAGGGTGGACTCTCATAAGAAAAGTGGATTCTCATGGGAAGAGGTAATGAAAGGAGGGAGTCTCCTAGTGTGAGAGGGGGGACTCTGATGTGAAAGGAAGGGCTTCTGGTGTAAAGGGGTATCCTAATGTAAAGGTGGTCTCTGATGTGAAAAGCGAATCTAATGAAAAAGGATAAGCCCTTCTTTGTTGGGGGGCTCCTGATTTAAAAGGGATTCTGATGCAGAGGGGGAGTCTGATGGGAATGAAGTTTCCTCTAAAATCCATACCGGTCCCCTATCTGAGATAAAGGTCTAGTTTGGATTTTGGGGGGGCCACTTTTTACTGTTACATTTTTTACATTTTAGACTGGGGTGTCTTGAGATTTTGCATACTTTTAAAGGGTCCTGTGACTGAAGAAAGGTTGAGAAACGCTGTTCTAGCAGTATCACATCTCTCCTAAGGTGCCCATACACTGGTATCGTACGATAATCGCAAAGTGTATGGAAGGCGTGCAACCGTTTCTACTGTACGGTCACACGTCTTCCGTTGAACAAGCTCGGCGGGTTAGTGGCCTGCTTGTTCGACAACTGCCGAACGGGCAGGTGTGCGTATGCACACTGCCCGTTTGCAGTCGATGATCGCAAGTACGATCTGCCTGTCCAAGATGGGCAGATCGTACGAGCTTTTAATAAGCTTACGACCATCGCAAGACAAGATGGTCGTAAGGTGTATGGACACCTTTACAGATGGATAACTTAAAGCATGGGCCTAGCAAGCTAACATCGGGTCCTATGTGTTATATTAAGGTGCCCATACACTGTGTGATCGTACGATAATCGCAAAGTGTATGGAAGACGTGCGACCGTTTCTACTGTACGGTCGCACGTCTTTTGTCTAGGGAGCACACTAGAAAACCAGCCCAAAATCGTACGATTTTCGGCTGGTTTGAACGGTGCTCGGGAGACAAATGCCGAACGGGCCGGTGTGCGCACGTGCACACTGCCCGTTCAGCATTGCGGTCATCGCAAGCCCGCCACCTCAGGGGGGCGGGCTTGCGATGATCGAGAGTACGATCTGCCTGTCAAAGATGGGCAGATCGTACGTTTTTTAAATTACTTTACAACCATCGCAAGACTAAGGTCTTGCGATGGTTGTAAAGTGTATGGCCACCTTAAAAGACAAGAAAGCTTTGATGAGCTGCAGCTGTACAGTAAGAAAGGAAACAGCAAGGGGGGAATTCCCTATACACAATAAAAAGTAACATTATAGCTGACATGCAGCATAAAACAACACAGAACAAAGTATAAAGATAGAACAGAAACACAGAATTTAAAACCTGCACTCTGCATGTGATGCTCTGTAAAATAAACTATTAGAGCTTAAAATAGTCCACTGAGCCAAGCTAAACATACAATAACTAACCCAGCGAATGGAATGTAAACATATTGGTCGATAGCAATGCCTTGCAGTCATAGTGCATGTCATTTCTCAGTTCCTGAACTGCCAGGGCCCTTGGGGTAGGAATTTTCCCTTCCTCTGAGTTGCCTGTAAAAACATTCTTCATGGTTTACCATATTTAAAGCTAAACTGTAAGCCCATAAAAAAGACACAAATGAATGCAGCTCTGTAATCACTATTATATTATTAAATCTATTTTTTAAATGCATGCAGTGTAAGTACCTACATAACCTGGTATCAGCCTCTTGCATTACCTGCACAGCAGGCTGATGTGTGAGAGGAAGTAGCAGCAAAAGCCAATCAGGTTACGTGCTGACAAGAAGCATGCTGATAGGAGAAGAAGAGTAATAGAGAGATGAACTTGTCACTGTGCTGCTTCTCCTTTCACTGTCCAGTCATAGGTTGGGGACGGGTCCAGGATGACCTGGGCTCAGACGAAGTGGATTGAATTATGCTGTCCTTCAGACTAAAGACATCTCAGAAAAAAAGTACTGCGGGGAATTCTCCCCACTGAACATCAATATTTCAGCTAAAGCAGGTTTTGTTATTTTGTTATCATTTAAAGGATGCTTCATTTTTATCATGCCATTTTTGGCTGTACTTCTGCTTTAACTGTTTTGCTACAACATGGTGTATTATCTGTTTCTACTTGGCACCTCTGGGTTCTTGCTTTCTCTATCTGTTAAACACAAGCTACAATCAAGCTAAACATTGTCACAGTGTGGCATTCCACAACATTTTTGCTTTGGTAATAATGAGATCCTAGAACACTGCTGGATGTAATGCTGGAAACAAATTGTCGTGAACAAGTCCTGAGTAATAGGTGCCACACCCCTAGTAAAGGTGGCCATAGACCTTACAACCATCGCAAGACTTTTGTCTTGCAATGGTTGTAAGGTAATTTAAAAAAGGTATGATCTGCCCATCTTGGACAGGCAGATCGTACTTGCAATCATCGCAAGCCCGCCCCCCTGAGGGGCGGGCTTGTGATGACAGTAATGCCGAATGGGCAGTGTGCGCTTGCGCACACCGGCCCGTTCGGCATTTGTCTTACGAGCATGCCACAAACCCGCCGACAATCGTACGATTCTTGCCGGGTTTTCGAACATGCTTGTAAGACAAAAGTCAAGCGACCTTACAGTAGCAGAGGTCGCACGCCTTCCATACATCTTGAGATTATCGTACGATAATCGCGGGAAATCGTACGTGTATGGGCACCTTAAGTAAGTAGAAAATATGTAGGTAAATGGGGCTTTACAGGCACCAAGTGACAGATCCAAGAAATTACAACATCCATAATAGCAAATAATTATTTATTAGGTACAAAAAAAGGTTAAGAAGCCATAAAATTAAAATGGATACTTACGGTAGATCCTAGTAACAAATTACCTCCACATACCACTCCGTACATTCATGATTAGGGCACATTGAATCACACAAGACATGATTAGATAATTCATACAGATATTAATCAACAGTGGACATGAAAATAGCCCGGGCTGCCGGTGATAGGATGTGGCTGCGTTGCGGTCTCGTGGACACCGGCGGCCCCAGGAGTGATCTTATTTTACCATTAGGCTTGGCGTTATCTCCATTCTAGGAGTCATTCCTAGGATCCAGCAGGTTAGTTATATTTTGTTCATGGCTATTTAACCTCTCTGCCCCCACTATTGTAAAATCTTCTATGCGCACATTTTCATATTGGCTGTTGGGAATAGATTATCCCTGAGTTGATGGCATTCATTCTTTATTTAATGGGATATTAGATCTTGGCCAATTAAAGGGGGAGGGGGGTTATTGAGGGGTTTGGCAGTTAGTTGCCATTTTTATTATTATTATACAGAATTTCTATAGCGCCAACAGTTTGCGCAGTGCTTTACAATATAAGGAAGACATTACAATCACAATACAATTCAAGACAAGATGGTAAGGATGGCCCTGCCCGTGAGGGCTTAGTCATATTAACTTTTTATTATGTCGGTTTAGGAAGAGACTGGTTTGCTGTTTAAGGATCATTGTCCTTCATTACTCCCATTCCCATCTACTTTGGGGTTCGGTCCTCAGTTGATACTCCTTGGGCTTTGGTTTTTCCATCCTGGTTGGTCCCGTCGGATGCACGCTCTTCGACTTCCTGTTTGGTAGGTGACATCATTATTAATCCATTAACATCAATACCAAATTTTGGGTGGATATTTTCCTTGTTCCGGGTATATTCACTTACTTTATGGTTATTTAGATTTCCTCCACCTCCTGAGGAAGCGCTTGGAGTGGGAGACACGAAGAGAATATCAACCACTCCCTCACCATCTTCAGATAAGGCTGTTTCAGACGTACGATTTGGAGAACGTTTCTTACTAATCAAATTATGTATCATGTTATTCGTTATGTCCTTCAATTATGCCAATTTGGAGGTATTTTTGGCGGTGTTGTTAATACCCACCATTCCTTTATTTGCAGAGGCTATTTTCATGTCCACTTTTGATTAATATCTCCATGAATTATCTAATCATATCTTGTGTGATTCAATGTGCCCTAATCATGAATGTATGGAGTGGTATGTGGAGGTACGTTGTTACTAGGATCTAAGTATCCATATTTTAATTTTATGGCTTTCTAACCTTTTTTTGTACCTAATCAAGAATTCTTTGCTATTATGGATGTTGTAATTTCTTGGATCTGTCACCTGGTGCCTCTAAAGCCCCATTTACCTATATTTTTTTCTATGGAGTTAATGCTGGAACACCTTCCTTGCTGCCTCTCACACACAGAAAGCCTGATGTAAAAAAGTAACAGAATTAAAGTGGAAATTAAGTTTTAGTTTTGAAAACAGTAAGGAAGGGTTATAACCCCATAAGTTTTTTTTGGCGTCTATGTCCTAGTGGGGAGATTTCTCTTCACTTCCTGTCCAACAGCCACAACAGGAAGTGAGGGAAATCCCTGGTGGTCAGAGAGTCACCAGATTAAGTGTCCCCCACTAGAAGATTTCCCATCTATTCTGTTCTAATGACAACCCCAAATTTGTAGTTTTGTTTCACTCAAAGGAAAAAAGCAGATAAAATAGCAGATAACAAAAAGCAAGAGGCGTTAGAGAGCAATTCTGGGCAAGTGAATGCAATCCGTGTGCTAGTAATGATATTTAGTGTAGCACGATTTGTACTGATCTTCACTAGTTACACATGAACATTGATCTTCAGTTATCAAACAACTACATTAAGAAAGCTCTAAGTCCAATTACTTATAGTAAAGTCTCAGAAACATTTCACTTTCAGTGATAACGGTCACCAAGGATGAATAGAGAGGGTGAATCTCCCTAATGTGGACACAGACAGCAATACAAACCTGACAGGGGTTCTAATCATGTCAGGTGCATGCAGATCATGGCTAGTGGGAGGGGCCAGCAGGGTGCTGTACATAGCTTCCTGGAATAGGAAGCTGTGGTAACACCCATATGTGATGCTGAGCCTCCATTAATGAAAGAACCAAAATCCAATGAATGACAGACATGGGCAAGGAACAGTCAGGCTGGGGAGGAAAGAGCTAGATGATGTTGAACATTCTCCTGCTAGGAAATGTGGCAGGTTCTATCTAACTTGCTGAAGGATCTAATGCACACTGTATGTAGTGAAATTAGAATAAGCAATTTTAGTACACAAGAGGAATCTGTACAACTGTGCAAGGCAGAAGGTAAGGCTGGAGTTCAGCTTTAACCACTTCCGGACCATAGTACGTATATAAACGTCCTGGTCCTGAAGTAGTTATACCAAGGTCATGGCTTAATTTTTTTCAGCAGGCGATGCTCATTTTGTACAAGTATACAGCTGCCCAGATCACTTGTAGCAGCCAGCATGTGTGGTGCACCCCCACAGCTGTGGTTTTCAGGGCCCCCCGCTCTTCTGGGGGACCCGGGACAACGGTATATGCATTCAGGATGGAGAGTGGGAGCAGTCCAGGCGGGGGGGCGTAACTAGAAATCACAGGGCCCCATAGCTACATTTTGTATGGGGCCCTGTGATTTCTAGTTACACCCCTTGAAGAGCCCACATAGCTCACCTGAGGGTGACCCTGCAGAGCCCACCATAGATTCTCTACGGTAGGCTCTGCAGGGTCTCAAGTGGGCTGGTCGGGGTCCATTTGCCTGCACACCTCTTACCTGTCAGCCCCGATCCCCCCGCTGCTGGGAGGGCCCCATAGCGGCCGCCTGGGTCGCTTTGGCTATTGTTACGCCACTGAGTCCAGGGAATATCCGTTCCCTGATCTGCTCTGTGATCACTGAAGCAGGGAGCGCTGTGCTCACAGTGCTTCCTGCTACAGAGCTGTCAGAAGCCGCCTGAAGTGCTGGTTACCTAGGAGACCAAGCACAATCCTGTGCTCGATCACTTGTAAAATAGACCCCTGATGTCTCCATAAAGAGAACCTGTCACATCGAAACGCTATTACAATAAAGTTACATGAAAAAAATAAATAAAAAAGTGATAGAAAAGTAAAAAATAATCAAATTAAAAAAATTAAAACCAACCCTGCCGCCCCTGCCATCTGCATGCGAATGAACACGCGAATGTAGGGCATGCACATGTATGTAAAAGACGATTGTGCCACACATGTTATGTATTGCCACAAAAGTTGTGCTTGTTTTAAGTTCATTAAAAAGGCAAGCAATTTCTGGAAATTTCTTTGCACAGAATCCTCAAATCCCCTGTGTTCTGGGTTTTGTATCTTCCTGTTTTGTTCGATATATAATTACATTTGCTAAAGTTTCTGAGACAAGAATAGAGGTGAAGATTAGCCTGGAACTACAGATACCCTTGAGAAAGCATTTCTCCTGTTACCTGCCTTATGAAGCAAGAAACATTTCGCTGTATGCATTGATTAGATTTGGTGCAATATACAACCTAACTGACAAAAGAATTTCTTATTAATGTGAAACGTGTATGGTCTTTTATCACTCATAAGCTGCAATTCTATTTAGTGATCATTACATTAGCAGGAAAGATACTGTATCTATATTGCTGAGGTACTGGGTAGTTTTACAAGAACATGTTGTTGATATATATGCAGTGACTACTGTATGGTATAACTTCCAGGGGAGATTTTTTACCTGTGGAAGTATCGGTGGGTGTTTGGAATACTTGAACTTGAAAAGTATACCTTTAAAAGGTTTGGAATGGGCTATGTCTGTATGAGTACTGTGAAAATGACATTAGATAATGTGGACAGATATTTAAAATCGGAAAGGTGTGTGAAAGTTGACGTTTGGGTAGGGACTGAGCACCAGCATCACTTGCTGGATTGATATTGGTTGAAGCTGTTGGTTTGGCTATCTGATGCGAGGCTGCTCATATACCTTAAAAGCTCATTGTTATTGTCACTACTGTCATTGTTATTGCTGCATATTGTCATGATTGCTTGTTTGTTCTCGCTTGTTCGCACAGTTGTCCAGATTTACCCATATTATTACATAACAAATACTAGAGATTCATTATGCATTCACACATACACGTGTAGCGCTCACCCCCGAAGGAGCCGCTGAGTTTGAAAATCTTTTTATTGTTGTCATTGCAGCAAAAATAGAGAAAACTTTTTAAGGGAAGTTATGGTGTAATTTTGGTAAGTACTCATTTTGAGCTATTACTGTCACATACGTAAAGAGACAGAATGCTTACCAAAGTACCTGAGAACTAAAAGAAACCATTAAAGGCCAAAGGAAATGGAAACGTTTATTGTTTATTAGTGTTATGACATGAAGCTAAAAAAAAGATAAAGTATGGGTCTGTGCATTTTTTTTAATGTGCTTCCCTGGAAGCACGCCAGACCACTCCACTCTGTCTATGGATCTTCAGCAGTCCCACATGTCCCCTATACAGTCACAACTACTGTTCTTCAATATTAAAACTCATGCATAGGGGTGGCAAGAGTGCTGTTGATTGGAAAACAATATTTGTGCTCCATCCCTGCTCAGGGAGGGTGAGCATTAGGCTGGTCATACACTGTTCTATTCTTTTCTTTCAACCCTTGGGTTCTACGAAAAAAATAGAACAGATTCCTCCATCAACGCTTACGAGCGTTGATGGATGAATCCATCACGCTTTCTTTTGTGTTCTGACAGTGGGCGCCGGCCGCAGCCAGAAAACCAAAACGGTGCCTGCAGCTGATTTACCAACTGGCTCCTAACTAATTGAGGGATGCCAGCCTAATATATAGGTGCCAACCGTTGCACCCACTGTACAAATTTGCATAGTGTATGGCCAGCTTTATTGTTTGATGCACATTGTGCAGGGGATGCATGGGGCCTCTGCAAACTCAGACTGCTGCTCTTACAAAGAGGGCAGCAGCGCAGATATCCAGAGTGCTGGCGTTTGTCATAGGGCTGCGGCAAAATCACTTTAAAAAAACTTATAGACAAATTCTGTACTTGCTTTAATATTTTGACATGGAGTGAATAAAATAAGCTTTAGGCCTCTTTTACATGGTTTGATCAGGAGGAGAGCCATGCAGGGATTTCATAGAATGCTGGGCAGGCTTGAAGGTTCTCTTTCTGTGAAGCTTGTAAGTACTGTTTGTCTTTCTATTTTGGAGTCTACCCTAAGGCCTGGTTCACACCTGGGCGTTTTACAGCGCTGATCGACACACTGTAAAACGCCCAGCAAGTGAAATCCCATACTTTCCTATGGGCAAGGTTCCCACCTGGGCCTATTTCAGCGCGTAGGAACGAGCTGAAAAACGCCCAAAGAAGTACAGGAGCTTCTTTGGGGCGTTTTTCAGCGCGTTTCCATTGGTATTCCCGAGTGTGGATCGGGATCGTTAACAAAGCGGTAACCCCGAGCCCCACTCGGGAATACAGCGTACAGGTCTTACCTTGTCTACGATCCCCGCTGTGTCCTCCGGCGGCTGCCGACTTCCAGGTTCCGTCCTTTGCGAGCGGCCGTATCGATAAAACACGCGAGAAAAACGAGCTGAAAAACGAGCAGAAAAAAATACGCCCAGGTGTGAACCCAGCCTTACCCTCTCTCTCAGGAGTGTTGAATGAGGGAGAGGGTAAGGTGCTATAAAAGTGACTGGCGTCCACCTGTTCACGTTGCTCCACTATTGCCTGATGACCAGATCATGAGGTCAAATGCTAGCTCACCCTGCGTCTGGGGTTCCTTCAATGCCCTTGGGGGTCAGGTCGTGCTACACCTGCATTACAAACAAGTAATTGTTAGCATATGTAGGCAATTGTGAGAATATATCGGCAACAAACTGGCAATCATGACAATCTGGACAACTGTGCGAACAAGCGAGAACAAACAAGCAATCATGACAATATGCAGCAATAACAATGACAGTAGTGACAATAACAATGAGCTTTTAAGGTATATGAGCAGCCTCGCATCAGATAGCCAAACCAACAGCTTCAACCAATATCAATCCAGCAAGTGATGCTGGTGCTCAGTCCCTACCCAAACGTCAACTTTCACACACCTTTCCGATTTTAAATATCTGTCCACATTATCTAATGTCATTTTCACAGTACTCATACAGACATAGCCCATTCCAAACCTTTTAAAGGTATACTTTTCAAGTTCAAGTATTCCAAACACCCACCGATACTTCCACAGGTAAAAAATCTCCCCTGGAAGTTATACCATACAGTAGTCACTGCATATATATCAACAACATGTTCTTGTAAAACTAACAACATGTTCTTGTAAAACTACCCAGTACCTCAGCAATATAGATACAGTATCTTTCCTGCTCCATTCTCTAGTGGCTCCACTGTCCCACTGTGCGTTTAACAGTTGGTCACTGCTGTGTGCCATCCTTCCGAGCTCCAAGCCTCAATCGTAGATCAGTGAGTCACCAGTCACCTTTACATGGCCACTGGGTATTCACTCCACTGTCAGCTTGAGGAAACTCTCGGCGCCCCTGGTTGACTTAGTAGCCGGGGTCTCCAGGACAAGTCCAGAGAGTTCACTTCTTTGAACATTTGTGCAGACTGTGCAGCTGCACAAAGGTCCATTTATACTAGATGTGGGACAGGTGGGTCCTGGGACCCCTCGGCTTACATGTTCCTTGATCAAGCCTTTGAATCAGCATCATAGCTAGGCTAGTAGAATTTTCAAAAGAAGAAGCAGCTTGTATTTATTCACAGTTTCCTTTCATTGTTAATCTTATCATGTCCATGGCATTTGTCTTTAGGTTGATTTTTGCATTGTGAAAACTTAAATGCGGACTGTAATTTTCTCTTACAATAATGCTGCAGAAGCACATTGACAAGCACTGAACATTGACTAGAAGGCCTTGTGAAAGCACTCTGCTCTGTGCATTGCCATTTAACTGGAGTGGAAACATTCTCAGTCTTAACTGCAATCAATATATGTACAAGCAATTGCTTTCTCCTTTATTCATAATCTGATCTTAATAGAGTTTTTGTCCCTCATGTTGATTCTACATTTCAGGAGAAAATCTCTTTTTGCTCAGCCATAATCCTGCAATATAACATGTTAATGGAATTGAAGTTTGTAAGTGGAATGCACAGGGTAAGTTAATTCTCCTGAAAACCATTCATGCTTTATGCACTTGGTTTTATGGCTGATGAGAATAAATATCAGCTATATAGCCCAGTGTGAATGTTTTGATAGCGGGAACATTCTAAATGTGCCTCCACAATTTTCTAAATCAAAAGCTTCTATTAAATATTAAGTGGCAATTCTGCCACAAGGGTGTTTGCTCAGACGCTTCCTGTTTAAGGATGGCAACGATGTGTCCCTGTCTCTTGGTTGCTCACCTTCGTTGTCACCCTGTCACATGTGCATTTGGTGAAGGCTATTACCAACCCTGCCAACACTCACTGTACAGGCATGTTCTAATATTGTCACCATGAAGAAACCTGCACTAAGAAATGCCATACAGTCAACACTTGAGCACATGTACAGTATATAGGCAGTTGGTGGCTGCAAAGGGGCCGCAGAGGATTACCATCACTGAGATGCAAAAAATATTTTCCAAAAGAAAAAAATGGGAATTGTTTATGATGCGTAGAGCTTTAGCATGCTAAATATAAATCGCTTAGGGTTTGCATCTACTTAAAAAATAAGGACACCAGTCTGGATGTGAAAATATCTGAGTTTACTTTATCCAGCACACCAAGAAGAAGATTCTGAAGCAGGAATTACTGAACAGCAAAAGGGCCTGCCTGATTGGATGAAAATTGAGTGAATAAATAAGCTAGATCTTCATTCTTCATAGATATGATAGATCTCAAGTTGATTGTAAAGAGATTCTGTGGTCAGATTGTAGCGTGTATGGTAATCATAGGGCAAGCTGAAGACATGATTATATTACCCTGAGAACAATGAATTAATTTTCTGTAGAAAATTGCTAGTGCAGGAAAAGAGCAGTCGGGCTGTAGAAGGAAGAGAAGACCAGATGATGGCTTGGAAAGGAGACAAGAGAGAGTGTACTTTCTAGCTGGCTGCCTTCTGCCAACAAATAAAGGTTTCATTGTTTCTGGGTGTTCATTGTTTCGTTGCAGTCCTTTCATGGAAAACAATAGCCTGTGTATATGTAGGTTTTTATTACCTTTATTGATCTTTTTCAACTTGAGCTACACTGGGATGTATTTGGTGACAGTTAAATGACATTTAAAGGTGAGGTTACACATCAAGACATTGTCATATGTCAACATAATTGTCAATAATCCCTGCATGTATCAGAGGCAGTGCATTAGGATCCAGTGAGTGGCAACAATTCCCTGACTGGCTTTAATCCTGCCACAATGATTGTGACTCTGCAGTCTGCACATTCTAAACAGCGTATGTGTATGTCAAATAATCAATTGTTGTATGCATGGCCCAAAACTATATTGCAGATATGAACATTTTGTACCCTTACAAATTCTCTAACTTGCTTGCTAGCTTTCACTGTTGGCTTGCTAGTTACATTCCTTTTTTCTCTTTTCCTGAAAAGTGTATGTAAAGCCAAAACTTTTGTTGTTATAGACAGAGAAGGGAAAGGTTAAAGCCCCTGACAGTTTATTTTTTGCTGTCTATGTCCAATTGCAGATATTTCCTTTTACTTCCTGTCCCAGAGATGCACCATAAAGAGAAAAGAAGAGAGAAGAACTCTTTACAAAGTTAGTGGTTGGCATTGGAACTAGAGGTGCACCGAAATGGAAATTTTAAAACCAAAACAAAACCGAAATAAAAAAAATGTCAGGCCGAAACCGATACCGGAAATGTTTTTTATTTTTATTTTTTAAAATATTTTATTTTTTATAAACTTTTTAATTCTTTTATATTTATTTTTATTTATTAATTCATTTTTTATTAAATATTTTTATTTTTTACTTTACTTTTAGGGGCTTCGGGCAAATATTAGGGGTCTAAACAGACCCCTGATATTTCCCTTTTAAAATAGAAAAAGAGATTGAGAACACAGAGTCCTCAATCTCTTTTTCTGTGTCCCCTGTTATCAATGAACAGGAATCCTCTATGAGTGTTCCTGTTCATTGATAACATGATATCATTGTTTACTATAACTACAATTATGAATGAATGGGGGTGATGTAGATCACTCCCATTCATTCATAATTGAGGATATAGTTAACATACCATATCCTCAATTATGTACACACACTCAGCGATCACTGATCACTGAGTGTGTGTACCTTGCTTTTCTCTCTGACACGCTGTCACAGGAGGCTGATCGTGCGGTGTAGAGAGGAAAGCCCAGCCTCCTGTGACAGCTCTGTCTCCGCCCCCACACCGCTCTGCCGGACTGTGATAGGCGGCTGAGCGGTGTGGGAGGAGAGACGCCGCTCAGACATTTTATTAAATTTACAACAGTTTCTGTTTTCAGGAAGAAGTCCGAAGGTGCCAGGTCAGGTGAGTAAGGTGAGTGAGGTGGATGTGGCAGAGATTTATAGCCACAATCGTGAACAAAAGTGACAGTTTCTGCAGCTCGATGTGCAGGTGCATTGTCAGCTAGCAGCAACACACGGCTCGGTATTCAACTTTGTCCGGCATGACACCTACTCCATTTCTCTTGGCTCTAACTATAATTCACCAGGGCCTACAAAAATTGGCATGCATATTACTAAGATATCCACCTATAAACCTGCAAAATTTCAGGTTCAGGTAAAGGGTTATTAAACCCTCTGGGGGTTTTTTTGCATATATCTACTGCTAGCAAGCAGTAGATATATGCAAAAATGTAAAAAACAAAAAAACTAAAACGCTTTAATAAAGGTTTAAACTTACCTGTGTCTTTCCCATGCGCTCCCGTCCGAAAATCTGAAAAATCTCGGGGGCCGCAAAGGATCTTAGGGCGGGCGCATGCGCAGTTCAGATTTACGGCCAGGAGACGAGGAGAGACACAAGGTAAGTCTATGGACAGCGTGCACCCGCATGCAGACACCGTGGGACAGGAAGTGCCAGCAAGGACAGAGGAGTCAGCGCTGGATCGGAGACCCGCCACAGCGCTGGAGGGACAGATGAAAAGGACAGGAAGAAAGAAGATCAGATTAGGAAACATCATTTAAGATAAGTCCTTACACTAACATTGTCAGCTTAAAGTGGCATTATACTTTAATGTCACTTTAAGCTTTACATTATTTAGAAGTATAGTAAGCATATATGCTTCTTGTGGTATATCTGTCCGACTATAAGGCAGCTCAAACATACAGCCTACATTTTTTAGTGTCTTACTAAAATACAGCAGGAGCTAATGCAAGAGGTAAATGCAAACATAATTCAGCAGCCCCTGTTAATGCTGTGTGTATTACACTGTAAAGATATGTGTCTGTGAAGGCAAGGAGAATACTCAGGGAGCAGGGGAGGTTTTGCATTTCCTTTTCATGTTGTTTCCGCCTGACACTGTCACCCTTGCACAATGAACTATAAATAGGATGTCATAATGTATTATAAATAGCTGGTAATGTGCAACCATTAACTCCTACAGCAGACAGAAGACAATAAGAGCAATGTGCCATTAAATCCATGGTCATTTTACTTCTTCTGTCCAATTACAAAGTGAGATGGCATGCTGAAGTTGAGAGCTCTTAAAATACACTACCTGGCCAAAAAACCCCTCACACACTCTAATATGTAGTTGGACTGCAAGCATTTGCTGTGGCATCATTTCCATAAGCTTATGCAATGTTACAACATTCATTTTTCACCAAGATCTTGTAGTGATGATGGGAGAGTCGGACCACAGTGTAAAGTCTCCTCCAGCACATCCCAAAGATTCTCACTGGGGTTAAGGTCTGGACCAATCCATGTGTAAATATGATATCTTATGCCCCCAGAACTATTCTTTCACAATTTGAGCCTGATGAATCCTGACATTGTCATCTTGGAATATGTCCGTGTTATCAGGGAAGAAAAAATCCATTGATGGAAAAACCTGGTCATTCAGTATATTCAGGTAGACCGCTAATCTCATTTTTGAGGACATGAAACATATTAATCACTGCAGTAATTATCCTATGGAAGGCTCGTACCTATTTTCTTAGCCAAATCGAGGTGATGACTGTTTTTATGGCCAGGCAGTATGTCTAAATGCCAGTGACATGCCGTGCCTTCTGTGCTGGGTGAGGCATCCCCCAGCCCGCCGAAGCCTGCACTGCCGAAGCTCCGCCCCATCCCACCGAAGCCCCACCCCAGCTCGGTAACCAAGCTGTGGGGGGAGGAGGAAGGGAGGAGACAGGGACGGTCCTCCTTGTCCCTCATATGCTCGTCACTGGTGAGGCATCGAGATCGATGTCCTCACTGTTTTTTTTTGATTGGACAGCTTGGGCCAATGGCGCTTTGCCATTGGTCCAAGCCATGCACAGAGCTCACGCCTCTAACACAGAGTAGAGGCTATGACAGCACTTGCCTCATCAAGTTAGGTTACACAAGCAGTGGGGAAGCCCGCTGCTGTGTAACCTAACTACCTGTCAAAATCTGGATGCAGCGCTGCCTGTATTTAACAGGCAGCGCTCCGTCCATGACAGGTTACACAGCGGGGAGGGTTTCCCTGCTGTGTAACCTTGTACAAGCCTCTCTGAAAGGATAAAAAGCTGTCAGTTTCAGACTTGAAGCTGACACCTTTTTTCTTCATAATACTAGGTGAGGCTCTGCCTTACCTGCCTCCCCTGACCGCACGTCCCTGCTAAATGCCAACAGTCAACACTTACACCTACTTAAAGCTGGCCATACACCTATAGAGTATCTGCAGATTTTCTATGGCCAGATGGAAAAAGTGCAACAGATTCCTCCATCTACGCTAAACTGTGTGGATGGAGGAGTCTCCCACTAGGCCAAGCTTCAGCATCTTGCTAGTCGACCCTGCTGGCTGTCAAAATACCTGAACAATCTGATTGGATGCAGGCATTGCTCAGGTATTTTGACAGCCAACGGGGCCGATTAGCCAGATACTGAAGCTTGGCCCAGAGGGAGGTTCCTCCATCCACACAGCTTAGCGTAGATGGAGGAATCTGTTGCATTTTTTCCATCTGACCACAGAAAATCTGCAGATAATCTATAGGTGTATGGCCAGCTTTATAGAGTGAAGCAGATGGATAGACATGGAGCCAGCAAAGGTGCCATATAAAAAGCCAATGTGAAACAGTGACCGTGAGTCTAACAGCAGCACAGTAGAAGAGTAGACTTGGGTGTAGCAGAGCAGCAAAATGGAACTGGCTATGACTGTAAGAAAAATAAATCAAAATACAATGCTTGCCAATAAAAAGTAAATATAAAATTACCACAAGCTAGTTCAGCCTATAAAACAATAGTGCAAATAAATTATAATATATAATACATCTGAAAAAAAAATGTGACCATCCAGCCTAAAAGTGTCCTCATACAATATCCAATCATTGTAGTAATGTCCCCCATTTGTCCACAGGGAGCAATGACCCCCTCATTGGTAATACACTTATATGCGACCCCTTATAAAGGAAGGTTTTAATGTATAGCATGATATATCATATGCAACAATGCTCTGGCTCTTCTATGCATCCATGTCTAAGTCTAAACAACCTCATCACAGGAAGTAAAAGAAGAAGCTGATAGTGTAAATTGTACATAGTCTATTCCTATGTCTTCCCTTATTCATTCACACTAGCCAGCCGCATTGAACGCATGACTGCTGGTGTGCGTTGGGAGGAACAGTGCTGATGTGATGATCACATCGCACTGTTTACTTTTTTCTGTTAGAGCTGTATTAAAATATGAAAAGTGACATTTCATTCAGTTCTATTCGCCGTAATGGTATTGTGATGCAGTGGTTTGCATTGCCACACACTGAACTGAAAAAAGGAGTAAACACTGTCATTTCTATCACTGCACACCACTGCAACACCACCTGGGCTGCCTAAATACCCAGACAGTGACTGTATCTGATTGGCTGCAGTCACTAGTTCGCCAACAATTTTACACCCCAGTTTCTTTGATTTTGAGTTCATCCAATCAGCTTTCTTAATTGGGAAAGCTGAATGGATGACCAGTGAAACGTCTTCAAGAACAATACAAGTCCAGTTGCCGTGACTTGTTTTTTTTAGATATACCATGACCTGGATAAATGAGAACCTTCACAGACATGATTGGATGATGAAAGTCAGCAGAGCTTTACTTCATTCACAAAGCTAAGGCTGGGCACACACCTTACAACCATCGCAAGACTTTTGTCTTGCGATGGTTGTAAGGTACTTAAAAAAACATACGATCTGCCTATCTTGCATAGGCAGATCGTACTTGCGATGATCGCAAGCCATGCCCCCTGAGGGGCGGGCTTCCGATGACCGCAATGCAGAACGGGTAGTGTGCGCTTGCGCACACCGGCCCGTCCGGCTTTTATCTCACGAACATGCTACACACCCGCCGAACGTCGTACGATGCTCGGCGGGTTTTGAAACATGTTCGTAAGTTTAAAGTCGTGCGACCTTACAGTAGTAGAGGTCACACGGCTTCCACACACCTTACGATAATCGTATGATCGCGGGATTTCCTGCGATTATCGTACGATTATCGTAAGGTGTGTGGGGACCTTAAGGGAAAACTCACTTGCAAAGGGAACAACCTATTTGCCATGAGTAAATCAACCCCATGGAGTATGATACCAATTTACATGGACAGTGGGGCCTTGAAATGTATTGATAATAAAATGAATCATGTTTTCTGTAAACTTGTAAAATTCTTTAGCACAACTAGAAGGGGTCAAAAGGCAATGAAGAGGAATCATAGGACTGTGTAGCACTGTAGCTCAACACAGAACCATCTTCTTCCTCCTGCTAGTGATCCCTCTAATGATAACTAAAGATCTACATAGAGGAATCAGCACCTCCTTACTCCTGCTGGTGCTCTTTCTAGTTATGCACCCCACAATTCTAGTTGCTTTCCCCAGTGCAATAAATAGGGTAGTAGAAGGAAGTAAAACTATGTTACAAAGGGAATCAAAAAAACAAAAACTGCTGTGTAAATTGGTGGTAACAGACTGCATCATTTATATATCTATATACTGTATATATATGGTAGTGTTAATTTATTTACAACAGAAAGCTTTGTTCGTAATTAAGCCAGAGTGCCAGACATCATAATCTCCTGCTCACTTATCTATGTAACCTGCACATTCATAGCACATATTTCCTACAACAACCTGGTAGATGAAGCTGTCTGGCTGCCACGCCAACAATTTAATGAAGCACTAGAACAGAATAAATGAATAGGGGAAATAAAAGCACATGCTATGTCTTTGATCTGCAGCCAGAATCAATGTAACCTGCAGCTTGATTTACTTATGTTACTCCTCAGTGTAATTTAAAAATCCCTCCAAGCTCTGTTGTCTGGATTGTTTCTCTCTTGCGCCATCTGCTGCACTTCCATATGTATTTTTCTCCCAGCAATCTAGAAAACATGACATCACCTTTTTAAAAGTCCCACCTTCAATTTGCATCTGTCATGCTGTTCTCTCTCTCCCTGCTCTCAACCTCGGCCTATTCTTCCTGTGTTTTTCACACATGCCTTTTGGAGAAGGTGCGTGGGTTTTCTCATGTTTATATCCAGGATTAAAATAGCTTCACCTCCTCACGAAATTGCAGCTTAGGTGTATGGCTGATTTTGAGCTGATTCTCCCCAAATGAAAAATGCATATGTGTGGTTTAACATACAGTATTTAGGATTTACATTCTATGTGTGCAAGAATGAGAACACATCAGTTATGAAATGCTCTGATCTAGATATATCTGAGCTGTAGGCACAAGATAATCATCCACAATTTCCTGTCGTTTGGCAGCAGCAAATGCCCAGATTCAAGCTGTCATTGATGTACAGCATAGACACAGAACAGGGGTCCTCAAAACTTACGAAACAAAGGGGTTAGTAAAATATGTCCCAGGCTTGGTGAGCAGCGGGAGTAACAAATGGCCCTGGGCCTGTGGTTAGTGGGTTGAGGAATAATACCCAATAGTCAGTGGGATGAAGAGTTCCCCAGCATTGCTTGGTGACGAGGGAGCATGGGCAGCATGTAATAACTCGCCGCCTAGCTTCCTGATTGGTCGGACAGCCGGACAGCGAGTCATTACCCGCCCTCCGGCTTCCTGATTGGCCAGAAAGCCGGCTCCATGCTTCCTCGTCACCTGGTGTCTTAATCTGGAAACCAGGTGGCGAGTCTTTCCAGGTAATCAGGAAGCCAGGTGGCGAGTCCTTTCACTCCACCTGGCTTCCTTAACGGGACTTCCGGTATCAGTATTCGGTATCGGCGAGTACCGATAAAAAAATATCGGGACTGGTATTCGATACCGAAAAACCAGTATCAGTGCATCCCTACTAATTAATATCCATTAACATTTTATTATCAAATCACATAAAAGCACACCATCACCTGTAAAATCGTTTATATTTGTATTTGTGTATCACTCTGAATCCATACTGACACTGTCCTTCCTTCTGGAGGGAGGCTACTTCTGTTCACAATGGTCCCTGTGTGTGTTGTAAAGTAGCCACCGCTCCAAGATCTCTCCTGTGATGGACTACAATCTCATGTTTAGTTTACTAATTTGTATTGAGAGTGTAGTCCATCACAGGAGCGAGCTTTATTTTTGTTAATAATTGAGGTACTTGAGCGCATTTTTTAAATTTAACTCCTGAGTTTAACCTCACTTTAAATTGTACCTGTTGCTTTGCCCATGCTTCTCCAGCAATCTATACTTGCCTTCCCTATGCTCCCCATCACTCCATTCACCTCCATTCAGCTGTTTAGAAGCAGAAGCTCAAAAGGGAAGATTTCCAGCTACTGAGTCTTTACTTTGGTTCTTGGGACTGAGTGGAGGGGGATCGAAGCAAAGGTTAACTTTATAGTACTGGGTATAACGGGATTAAAGCAAACCTGTTACTTTACTCTGAATGGGAAAAAGACAGGTTTGCTTTAATGAAATACATGAGGGATTTGGGTGCATTCAACAAGACGTGTGTGAACCTCATTTGGAGCCTAGGATACATTGCATAAGTAAGGGCACAGTAACTTCTATCACAGCCTTCTCACATAGGTGTTCTCCCTCATGATAGATTACCTTAAAGACTTTCAACTATGTAAAAATAAATAAGTTAAGTTTTTGCTTCAGAGACAAAGAAAGAGGGATGGGAAGGTCTAGACAGTGTGCTAAAGCTCACCATACACTGGTAGACTTTTTAATTGAGCGTTCGTACGAAAAATCTCACCAGAACATTCAATAATGTCATCAGATACCTCTCTAGAATGTCATTCAAAAGTTCCTTTGATTTTAACATTTGACTTTAGAATGAATGGAATTCATTAATGAAAGCCGCATTCACTCACATTCAAAAAGATTGTCAATTTGACCCCATTATCTATGAAAGAAAGGAACAAGAGTTCTAAAAATGAATGTTTTTGAACACAATTCTATTAGTGTTTGGCCAGCATTACTCTAACCCCAAGTATGGCTAGCTTGAACATGCAATTCAATTGTTGATAATAATAATAATAATAATAATAGTAATCATAATACTCATCATCATTATTATTAATATTAGCTCAGTACCTTTTCATTTGCTGCCATCTCAAATTCAGACAAAGACACCATAAGTATTCAGCAATATGAATACAATGTTTTATTTTAAATAATGACATCTGTCTTTGACCTTGTTATAAATGAAGATGGTCTTTTCCGCACATGGGGCACATGTAGCATATGCTGCGTTATGGGAATATATGCTCCTGGGACTTTATTACCTAACGTTGTAAAGGTAGAAGTGTAGGATGTTGTCCAACGATAGAAGTAGGATTTCATATGGACCTGTCAATGATTTTAGACTTCTGCACAAATACATTGCTTACATACTACAATACCGTATACAGGAAAAGTACATTTCTTTCAAGAAGTCATCACCATCAAAAGTGGCCATTGAGCTCCAGACAAGTCACTTTGCCTAGGTTGAGTTGATGTCATCAGTCTACTGTAGGCATGAGAAAGCATTATTATTATTATTATTATTAAAGCATTAAGACGGCCATAAACTAGTAGATTTCGGAGCGAATGCTTGTACAAAAGATCTTTCTTTACCATCCGGTAATGCCATCAGACACTTGATGAGCGTTGATTTAAATTTAAAAGTTAGATCACTGATTTTAACATTCGATTTTGAAGTGAATGGAGTTTCCTGAACCGAAACCACATTCACTGTTAGAATTTCATTCATTCGGAAAAAAAATTCCATCCTGCTCCTTTGACTTTTTTCGTCACTACAATCCCACCATCAACTAATAGAAAGTTGAGAGAATATACTTTTGTACGAAACTTCTTTTGAAAATCTACAGTGCATGGCCAGCTTTAGTCTCCTCTTCCCAAGTGATAAGACTGGAATATGTAGCCTGGTAGCAAGTCACAAAGACTATGCCAAGTGATGCTGACACCAGATAGTACCTGAAACAATATGGTGTTGTACTTCTGGAGAGAAAAGCAAATAACGGCTATGTCCGGGAGAGAACTGTGATCTCTGGGCGAGGTTATATATATCTGTGTTACACCTACACATTACATACAGTGGCGTAACAATCGCCATAGCGACGCAGGCGCCTGCTATGGGGCCCGGGCACAGGGGGGCTCGATCAGGGCATCCCTCTGATGCCGTGCGGGCCGCCTGGGTCGCTATGGCATATCAGGGTGCTGGCTGTCAAGAGGAGCGCGCCGCTGTTAGATCACTGACAACCTGTCAGTGATGTGTGCAGCGGCGCGTTCTTCCTCACATCCGCTGCTGAGCTAGCAGCTGCTGCAGAAGAGACTGCACCCGGCATTTGCAGTGAAGGAGGAGGCGGGGCCGGCCCGGCGACCTAATAGCAGGAGGGGCCAGTGATGTAAGAGGAGGTGGGGCCCATCCAGAGAAGAGAAGACAGGGCCCGGCGATGAAAGAGGAGGTGGGGCCCGGCGACCACGGAGGTGGACCGCGCTTACAGGTAAGAAGTGTGCAGCCCACCTGAGACCCTGCAGAGCCCGCCATAGAAAGTCTATGGCGGGCTGTGCCCGGTCACCATTGCGGGGCGTGTT
>NW_017307895.1:188840-211586 GCF_000935625.1 Nanorana parkeri
AACCCCACTGGAGACCGTGGAGCGCCCGCCATAGAAAGTCTATGGCGGGCTCTGCCGGGTCACTCTCAGGTGGGCTGTTTGGTATATCATGTGGGCTCTACAAGGGGCATAACTAGAAATCACCGGGCCCCATACAAAATTTTGCTATGGGGCCCTGTGATTACTAGTTACGCCCCTGATTACATAGCATGGAAGCATATGTCTTGTGCCAGGTTTAATTTTAGGCTCAATTCCGATATATATCATTTATACTACCTTTTATACTACCCACGGCACGCAAACGTTATATGTAAAACAACTGCACGGATTACATAGCTACGAAAATGCGGAATCCACCGTATTATCGCGTTTGCACTATTTTAGGGGCCGCGCGGTTTCCATAATAGTCTGCAATAGTCTGAACAATGCACATTAAAGTGCATTGTTTTGTCTGTTTAGAGTGGCTCTGCACGTACAGCCAAATACACACACACTGTATATACATACATAACACATTCATGATATACAGTATATACGGTTGGATAACAAGAGTGCTGGAAACAAGGCGCACGCTTTCAGATGACATAGATTGATGATTTTACCAGGTCTTCACCAACACAAAGGAGTAAAAAAAATAAAAAAGCGTGTAATTGGTGCAGATAAAATGGGCCCTGCCTGTCAATAGGGATTAAAAAGCATGGGCGAGGCTTCATAAAACAAGGGGATGAAACGTTTATGGAAGCATTAATCACTGTAATTATGACCTGAAGATAATTTCCGCAGTTTATGTAATCATGATCAGAGTCAGGTACTAACAGATCTAACAAAGAGAGCCAACGCGTTTCATAAGGGGATCAGGAGCTGTAGGAACAAGCCGGGAGAAGAGTGAATTCTGTAGAACAATTGGGAAACATAACATAGTGTTCATTATCTAATTAAACATGGAGGGGACATATTTGCTTTCTTTATTTAATGCCAACTTCACACTTGGAATACATATATTAATGAAGGAATGTGTTTATTTATTACTGGAATTTTTATCACCTCATTAATTGCTGCAGCACTTTACATACTATTCACACTAGTCCCTGTCCTTAAGGGGCTTACAATCTAATGTCCCTATATCACAGGGGTAGGCAACCTCAGCACTCCAGCTGTTGTGGAACTACAAATCCCATTGCAAGATTCTTACAGCCAGGGGCATGACTTTGAGATGCAGAGGCATGATGAGTTTTGTAGTTTAATGACAGCCCACCCCCCCCCCTAGGCTTTAGTACTACTTACTACTTTAACCTTTGCAGTACGGGGGTAGACCCACTGTAAGGGTTAATAAAAAAATATTTTTTAAGTTTGCTCCAAATCACATAATAAACTGTAGACTGCCACTGCAGACCTCTTATACTGAAAATGCCACTTGCCTGGCTATCATGTTGATCCATAAGCTTCAATAGTTTCTAAGTCACAAATCAGAAACAAATATACAGAATTAAGGTGCCTAGTTATAGACAATTCACAGAGACAATCTATGTGATCGTTTATTCTGTGTGAATAAAGGCAAACAGGAAAATGTTTTGTATATTTTTTTTTAGGTTGAATGTAATATCAGGAAAATACCATTATTTTGAATGATGGCCACTAGATGGAGCTGAGGAGCATATGAAATAAATATTTACTTCCTATGCTTCTCAACTCCATCTAGTGGCCATAATGTGGTATTTTCCTGGCCAATGGCTCTGTGAGATGTTTATAAATAGACCCCCATGTGTCCGGATTATGCTGTGACTGCACTTTCTCCATGCTTGTTCTGGGTCAGTGACTCAAAAAAATACATATTGTGCTGAAAAAGATGCTACATGCAACATCTTTCCCAAGTATTTTCATGTTAAACATCCTGTGCTATGGGACTGCAGAGGCCACCGCCCCAAACCGACTATAAAACCATATCAAAGACTACAGATAATTAAAGGAGAACTATGGGGTCAGGGCTTTTCCCCATAGTTCTCCTAAGCCTGGGTAACGGGAGGACACAAACTAGCATCCTCCCGTGACCCTAAGCTCAGTATATAGCGAGCTACAGCTCGTTGTATACTAAGACGCTGCAGCCGGGACGGATCCCGACATTACTGTCTGGATCCACCCAGCTGCGTGAGTGACAGCTGGCTCTGCCTATCTAGAGCCAGCTGTACCCGCCCCCTCCCCCATCCGTTCCGCCAGTCAGCGCTGGAGGATCGGACAGGGGAGGGGGGTAGTTCCTGCTGGGAGCCGTGAGTGACAGTCACGGCTCTCTGCAGGGACATGATCGAGAAGTGAGCGAGCGACGTTATGTGTTCGCTCACTTCCCGATCTATTGAGCCGACGTGTGACAGTGTCATTGTCACAGGTCGGCTAGAACTATGAGCCTGAGTGATTTTCACTCACCTCATAGTTCTCCTTTAATTACTTCTGAAAGACAGTTCAATAGCTTATGATATGGCTGCAGCACTTTATTAGGAGTTTATTAACATTATTTAAATTGAATACTTGAAATAACAGCAAACTAATATTTTTTTAGCACATACAGTGAGGCTCAGTCATAAAACTGAATAGCAAAGAAAAAAAATCAGTGTCAGCAAAAACTAAGGGCTTCATGTACAAAACTTCCGCTCGGCATATAGCACCCCCTAGATGGCGCTGACGAGTATAGATTTCCTATACTCATCAGTGAAGCCCAAAAACTTCTCCCTGCGCTAGCGAGGAGCTAGGGTTTGGTGTGAACCCAGTTCAATGGAGTTCACTTAAGCCCCGTTCACACTGAGCAATTTATCGCGCGGTAATTCCCACGAAATCGCGGCTATTTACCGCGCGATATCGCTCTCCAATGCTTGGCAATGGGGCAAAGGGTCCTGCTGTCGCGGGTCGTGCGTCGCTACAGCAGGACCCTTTTTGGAGCGGATTTTGCCGCGATTCTAGCTTGTTCAATGCAAGCATTTGCGCGATATCGCGCAAAATGCAAATCGAGCGACAAACGCACGATTTGCGAATCGCGCAGTGTGAATGGGGCCTTAAGCCCGCACAAAACTGTGATTGAAACACTGCCTCCTAGACCAATCAGCTGTGGCAGGGGTGGGGAATGTCAGTTACAGTTTTTTGAACTGAGTTTGCACCAAGACCCCCGCACATCTTTACACCCTACCTTGGGGCAACATTATTCCCCAAACTGAGTAGCAGCACAGATGTCTTGTGGGTGAATTGGGGTGGCATTCCAAATGAATCACCGATTAACCAATTCTACCAGTGCACCAAATTTAACACACCTGCTCCCCATTCATACCTGAGACCTTGTTAGACTAACGAGTCACATGACACCGGGAAGGGAAAATGGCTAATTGGGCCCAATTTGCACATTTTCACTTATGGGTGTACTCACTTTTGTTGCCAGCGGTTTAGACATTAAAGGAGAACTATGGGGTAAGGGCTTTTCCCCACAGTTCTCCTAAGGGTAACGGGAGGACATCAACCAGTGTCCTCCTGTCACCCTAAGCTCAGTATACCGCCGCAGCTGAAACGGATGCCGACAATTATGTCTGCGTGAGTGATGGCTGGCTCTGCCTATTTAGAGGCAGAGCCAGCTGTACCCGCCCCCTCCCCGGTCCGTTCCGCCAGTCAGCGCTGGAGGATCGGAGGGGGGAATCCGGTCACTCCCCTGTCACGGCTCTCTGCCGTGACAGGATCGAGAAGTGAGCGAACGCCGTTATGTGTTCGCTCACTTCACGATCTACTCAGGCGACCTGTGACAGTCTCATTGTCACAGGTCGGCTAGAACTATGAGGATGAGCGAAATTCACTCACCTCATAGTTCTCCTTTAATGGCTGTGTGTTGAGTTATTTTGAGGGGACAGCAAATGTACACTGATATACAAGCTGTACACTCACTACTTTACATTGTAGCAAAGTGTCATTTCTGTGAATGACACTTTGTGACGGGTGTACTCACTTCTGTTAGATACTGTTGTATGTAAATTTTTTGGGCTATAATTGTCAAATAGCTGCTGTTATGGTCATCTACCATGCCAGCCAGTGTTACAGCCCATGCTTCAAACTTCACAGCACAGCCCTGGAGGCTGGGTAACATCATAATGCTGGCACTGGCACGCAGACTGCAGGCAAAACCCATATTAAACTTAACATAATAAAGAAAGACACCAACAAAAATATATTGGCAAAGAAAGGACGCAGCACTTTTATTGGTATTGAATATTTGTATAACTGTATTAAGCATACGTTAAACAAATCATTTCAATGCAATTAGTCCCCCTCAACAATATGAGGTGACAAACCCCATAAAATGATTGCGGCAAAGGGAGGAGGGAAGGGAACTTACTGTGCTGTGATTCAGCCAACTGATGATGATCCACGGAACCTCCTTATATATGGATGGGCGCGACCTGAAGAAGGTTCGAGATGTTCTCCGAGGACAAGATTCCCCGCCTGAAACCTCCAGGTAATCACCTAAGGTAATTTAAGGGGCCAGCAGTGCTGAAAAACAAAAAAAAAAGCACGTGAGAAAGAAATGGGGCTGCCGCAGTCCTCTGGAAGTGGGCCCCTTATAAAAGTTGCCCCCTTAGCCATTAGTTAGCATGGCCATGTGACCGCGCTGACTAAAAAGGATCTCTTCTGAGCCTGCTTCTGCAAAGGCATCCTGGAAGAAAGAAGAGATTCCCATTGGTCAACGGGGTCACGTGTCCGTGCTATCCAATGGCCGCTCACCATTGCCTGCAGTATGATGTTACACAGCTTTCTCGGTGGTGTAGTGAAGTGTGTGGCCTGTTACACTGGCTGGCATGGGTGGCAAAGCATGTCATCTAAGCAGCTAAGTGCAGAATGGTTGTGAGTTTTAATTTTTTATGAAAAGGTGAACTTCCCCTTTAAGTTTGCTATTAAAACCAATACCAAGCAAGTGTAATCCAGACATCCCAACTCACCCAGACGTTACGGGACTCTCCCCTTATATGATAGCGGCTCCCTGATGCCCGTGAGAGAAACATTTTATCCCGGAAAGGTTTACTTGGCTCTATCCAGCAGAGTAAACCTTTCCGGCATTCCCTGCTATCTGTTTTTATTTTGTAGTCTGACGGCCGCCGAAGTTCTCCTTCAGGTCCTCCTTTGCTGATTGACAGCAGCTGTGGGTGGGTACAATAGCCAGCCTGCTATTGCAATTTGAAATGGCCAATAGCAGGCTAGCTATTCATTCCCCTGCTATCTGTTGTTTTTTATTTATTTATTTTGAAGGCGGCTGTTGACGCCCACAAAAACCCAGCAGATAGCGGAGGAAGCATTAGCTTCCCTGCTATCTGCCAGCCATCATTTCAGGGAGGTGCCCTCTCCCCTGCCCCCGCTGGGGAAATTCACTATATTTTCTCTAGTGAAGGTTTTAAAGTGAAGGGAAAATCCAATTTTGAGCTGTCACCAGCACAGGAATATGGGGAAATCTTCCAATGGGGAAACGTTTTGCGGTGACAGCTGATTTGTCTTACTTTGGAGAGAATCCTCTAACTTTCTCTTGTGGTTACCAGAGAGGAAGTGATGTCTCCCCAGTAGACCACAGATGCAAAAAACACCAAAAAACAAACCTAACAGGGGTTTCCCCCCTTTCTCTTTTAATAAAGCAATGTTTATTGAAGCATTACACGTGGATTATACAAATAGTACAACACACACATGACATGTGGAAATAAGTATAAAATGAAATATATAAAATCATATAAGAACACTAAACGCGTGTTTTGAGATGATTTATCAGCGATTACTAGACATGTGCACAGCACAAAAATTTGTTTCGGACGAAACGAGTGAAAAATAAAAACATTTTCATTCACTTCGTTTTGCAAAACAAATAATTATGCTGTTTCGTATTTAACGAACCTCCAAATCCAAAATTGCACATTTAAACAGCAGCACACATAGTGGCCATATCAGTCACTGGCGCGTTCTGCACATGTGCGCCGCCATCTTGGAAGCGGAGTGCGTTACACTACATGACGCCGTGCGTCATACACCAAGATGTCGGCGCCCATACATGCGGGTGACATCAAGTAACGCCACACACGCAGGGCGTCATGTGACATAATGGGCTCTGCCTCCAAGATAAACAGCATGGATGGCAGAACCCCCCCTTCCCCGCAAAATAACAATGATGGTGGAACCCCCCCCCCCCATCTCTGTTAAACAGCATGGATGGCAGAACCCCCCCTTCCCCGCAAAATAACAATGATGGTGGAACCCCCCCCCCCCATCTCTGTTAAACAGCATGGATGGCAGAACCCCCCCTTCCCCGCAAAATAACAATGATGGTGGAACCCCCCCCCCCCATCTCTGTTAAACAGCAAGGATGGCAGAACTTCCCTTCCCCGCTAAATAACACGGATGGTGGGACACCCCCCCTCCCCCGCTGGGCTATCATATCAATCATATCAGCGGTGGTCAGAATACCTGAACAGCTGATTGGCTGTAGTCATTGTTCAGCTGAGAATTTGTGAACCACCTCCTTCCATAAAAGTCAATTGGAAAGTCAACTTTTGGTAAACAAAGGGGATTTCTTGTGGCAGGAATCACACATGGATCCAGACAGCTGTGGCCAAAACAATGACAGGCTGACAGGAGCCGCAGCTGTCTGCCGCTATTCGCAGGCATCTGCACATCCAGCGTGGGCCTGTGACTGGGGACAGATGACCAGCCCTGGACGCAATCTGCCTGCGGTTATTTGCATTCAGTATAGCTGCCCTTAGAGAAAAGTGGGGGGAATTTACTAAAATGGGTGCAGACAGAATCAGGAGCAGCTCTGCACAGTAACCAATCAGCTACTATCTTCATTTTGTTCAGTTAAGCTTTGAAAATAAAGCTAGAAGCTGATTGGTTGCCATACCCAGGCGCTCCAGATTGTGTCTGCTCTGGTCGTAACCCTCATTCACACCAAGATGTGACATCACAGAGGTGCTGCGGGGTGCCCTGTGGTCTGGCGTCTTATTCATTTGAATGGACTGCTTACGGCAGCTACATTGCACTGAAAACATTGCACCACATTGCATTGTAATCAGTGATAGAACGCACATGCGATGGTGCATTGGGGTGCCATTAATACAAAATGCACATGCGATGGTGCATTGGGGTGCCATTAATACAGAACGCACATGCAATGGTGCATTGGGGTGCGTCACCACATACATGTCAACGGAGCCTTAGTACATTCCACTCCTAATGTCCAGGGACAGAGTAGACACTATGGGGCATGTGGGCAACACTGGGGGTCCCCGGTTCAAATATCGGTCAAGGACACTGTCTGCATGAAGTTTGCATGTTCTCCCTTTGCTTGTCTGGGCTTCCTCCCACACTCCAAAGACATGTCTGCAGGGGTAGACAAACCCCAGCCCTCCAGCTGTGGTGAAACGACAAATCCCATGATGCTTCTCTCTCTGGGAGTCATGTCTGTGGCTGTGAGAATCTTGCAATGCCTCATGGGATTTGTAGTTCCACCACAGCTGGAGGGCCGGAGTTTGGCTACCCCTGCATCCTGGAAGGTTAATTGGCTCCTGTCTAAACTTCCCTGTATGTGAGATATGGACCTTAGATTGTAAGCTCCTTGAGGGCAGGTACTGATGTAAAGTGCTGCGTAAATTGTCGGCACTATATCAATACCTGTAATAATTCAATAAATGTATCAGGGCTGGATCAGACAGAATCTGGAAGAGTTGCCAATAGCAACCAGCTTTTCTGTATAGTTTATGCTAAGCTCTGAAAATGAAAGAGAGAAGCTGATTGGTTGCTATGGGCAACTGCTCCAGTTTTCATAAATTCCCCTCTCTGAATGCATCTGAATGTATGTAGACTCAAGTACATTCGAACACAGGAGAACTTGCTCTGCCCACCATAAACTTTGTTTATACTTTTACCTGCTTTTAGATAACCTAAACCCGAGGTAAGCAACCTGGCCACTCCAGCTGTTGTGGAACTACAAGTCCCATGAGGCATTGCAAGACTCTGTCAGGCACAGGCATGACTCCCCAAGGCAAAGGCATGATGGGATTTGTAGTGTCACCACAGCTGGAATGCCAAGGTTGCCTACCTGTGACCTAAAGACAGGAGTGTTGTTGTGTATATGTGGCCTTATGTATGATGTACGGCACCCTAGCCTCTCCTTATTAATGGGCAGACCCTGTCCCCATAGCAGCTGACAAGTGATGGAGGTGACAGGAGCTGTCCATGCCCTGCATGGAAGGTGCAGTGTGGCAGAGCTCCTCCCCCCTCCTCCTCCTCCTCCTCCTGTCTCCCATTTCCTTTTCCCATACCCTGGGGGGTGAAGCCTGGGATGTGGCCCCTCCTTTTGGATGGGCAGGGCTTCGATCGGTTTCCTGCAGCCGATGCACTGAGCCCAGGGTGAGCTGCATAGAGACACATAGACAGGGGGGATCAGACCCGCTGGCAGCCGAATAGAAGTGAGTGAAGACAGGAGGCTGCGAGGACGTGCGCTCCTCTCCCCTGATCCCCGGACATTCTCCGGACTGGTGCAGCCTGAACACAGCACCCTGGCTCAGAAGGTGATCCCCTCCTCCCCTCTGAGGATGTCTCGGAAGGTGCAGAGGGGCGAGGTGTGCGCCGACTGCAGTGCCCCAGGTAAGTCAGCCCTGCCTGGGCATCGACCCCACTTCCTATCCGCAGAGCCTGACCCTTACCCCTGGGCCTCTGCGGGCATGTCATAGGCCTGATCCATGAGTGGCCCTGTATGCTTCCAGCATGGATCCTCAGCCACATCCAGCCTGGCCCTGGGCTGTGCACTACCAGCCTGCAGAGCCTTGTCCCTGGAATCACTGCTGACAGTGGCATGAGAACCAGCAGGGACCTGTCATGACAAACCCTTTGACACACTTGACATTGCTAGCTTGCTGGCTGTCATGCTGATCCTCTGGGTTACTGACCCAAGACCATGTCTTCTGACTTCACTGGCTGCTGGTTAATAAATCCAGGTGATCAGTGTGACATCCAGGTGCCCACTAACCATTCAGGGGCCCCTCGGGAGTTAGGGGCCCATATATACTACCCTAGTGCTGTAATGAGTGCGGTGTTCACTGTCTGACCCCAGTTGTATATTGGACCATGAAAGAGTTCATTGTATAAAAGGCTACGCTTATCTGTATGAATTTCTCCAGAGTAAATAAGTGTTTTGTGCCGGGGGACCCAGAAATAGATCTTACACAAGGGCCCATTGGTGACCATGTCCGCCACTGATGACAGCCACACAGCATTTTTGACAGGTCTCTTTAAGTTGCGTATGAGTAGTGAATGAGTGCATCACGTGTATAAGAAGACATTGTGCTACCTTAACATTTATTTCAGGGGTGTTATAGAACTGCGGCTGTGGAGCCGGGGACCGAGGCTGCAAAGTTGGGGACTGTGGAGCCCCGGACTTCGGCTCCAGGGTTGGGGACTGCGGCTGTGGAGCTGGTCATTGCGGCTGTGGAAGTTGGGGACTTTGGCTGTGGAGCTGGTGGCTGTGAAGTTGGGGGCTGTGGCTGTGGAGCACCAGACTCTGGCTGCAGCGTTGGGGGCGCGGAGCTGGTGACTGCAGCAGTGGAGCCGGGGACTGCGGCTGTGGAGCTGGTCACTGCAGCTGTGAACCCGGGGACTTTGGCTCTAGGGTTGGGGGACTCTAACTGTGGAACGGGGGGCTGCAGCTGCGAAGTTGGTGGCTGTGAAGCTGGTGACTGCGGCTGTGGAGCCAGAGACTTTGGCTGTGAAGTCGGGGACTTTGGCTGTAGGGTTGGGGACTGCATCTGTGGACTTTGGCTGTGGAGCTGGTGATTGCGGCTGTAGGGTTGGGGACTTTAGCTGCGAAGTTGGGGGCCGTGGCTGCGGCAACAACACACAATGTCATTAGCAGAAAGTGCTTTGTGACGTCTCCATATGTACGTGTACATGTATGAAGTGCTGGAGGAGCGTGCACAAGCTTTTTCTTTGGGAGTGTGTCATGAACGGGGCACCTGGTACTATACTGTCATGGTTGCCCCATTCTTGGTGACCCCTGTGAGCAGTATGAGGGTGCAGAAAGCTTTATTGATAGCTGACCACATTCTGATTCCTTTCTGTTCACTGCCATCAATGTCCTGACCCCGGATTTGGGGAGGTGACACGGGCCCGATACACTGACCCGTTATTAGTAAGGGGTTCGCAAAGTCAGAGGAGGGCAATGGAGGTCTGACCTTCTCAGGACATGAATCGGAAAGCTGTCCAGTGACTTCACTTTACATTTGTAGACTCCAGAACTATTATCCCGATCCTTCTGTCACTACTTTGTGGCCCTCTTACTTAGATCATTGGCCAGTGTATTAGGTGCCCACACGGTGTTTGTTCTCGGTCACCAGTGAAGTAAGGATCAGTATGATGGCTCTGGAGCCAGCACCTTTTTAAAACTCTCCCATTTTGTCCTGACAGGTTCTCTTTAGGTTCTTGTTCATGTCCATTGAGCTGCGTTTTTTTCTGCACGCCACCGAACACATATTGTATGAACAGGGACCAGTTATTTTCTATCTGCAATGTACACCCCATGCATGTTACTTGTCAGTTGCCTCACAAGTGAACATACTTTTATTGTTTGAAAAGGCTTTAAAGGAAACTTGTAGTACGGAAGTCGCCATTGCTAACTTTACTTTCTGAAAATGCTAGTTACCTGCTTACCATTCAGGACTTTCTGAATCAGTGACCCGGAATAGGCGTGCAGATCAGGAGTTCTGACTCTCTCATCTGCCTGCTTGTTCCAGGTCACTAACTCATAAAGCATAGAAGTCAGAGGCAGCCAGGCACCTAGCATTTCCAGAAAGACATTGGTAACGGCAGCCTCTCTCTTCATAGGTTTCCTTTTAATAAAGTCAGTCACCTGGGGTCACTGTTATTCATGCCGATTTAATCCGGCTCTTGGGAATTGCTTAGCCTTGACCTAGCGGCCGTGGCTCTACACTTGGCCTTCTCCTGCCCTGAGAGAAGTGACCTGCAGGTAGGGGGAATACTCCGGGGTCACACACTGCGTGTCCTTGTTCTGCAGCCCTTTTGTCTGTTGTGACAGTGCAGATTTGCAGTGTGCATTACACTGTGAAGAGTGAAGTCACTGCTGGCACATTGTATGCCTGATGTGTCTGTCAGATGCTGGGTATAAAAGAGCAGGCATATGGCGTCATGTCTGAGCGCCTCCAGGGAGAGAATGGATTTGTCTCGTGTCCCTGGTGTGTGTCACATCATGTCTGCATGGCTGCACTATTATGTTCAGATCCTTGTACCCCGGCTGGTGGTGCAACTTTCTATAGCTGTCATTGGAGTTCTCAGGGGTTGGCAAAAGTTAATTGCAAGCTCTTTGACAAAGTTTTCCTTGCAACTTCTAATGTTCAGTAATTCCAAAACTCACCACATGTTAATCTATGATCTCTTTAAAGGAGAACTATGAGATGAGTGCTTTTCACTCACCTCATAGTTCTTGCCGACCTGTGACAATGAGACTGTCACAGGTCGGCTCAGTAGATCGGGAAGTGAGCGAACACATACCGGCGTTCGCTCACCTCTCGATCCTGTCACGGCTCTCTGCCGTGACAGGGGGAGGGGCTGGATTCCCCGCTCCCCGCTCCGATCCTCCAGCGCTGACTGGCGGAGCGGACGGGGGAGGGGGTGGGGACAGCTGGCTCTGCCAATTGTCGGGATCCGCTTCAGCTGCGGCATCTCAGTATTCCGCGAGTAGCAGCTTGCGGTATACTGCGGCGTCTCAGTATACCGCGAGCTACAGCTCGCGGTATACTGAGCCGAGGGTGACGGGAGAACGCTAGTTTGTGTCCTCCAGTTACCCTAAGGAGAACTATGGGGAAAATCCTTAACCCCATAGTTCTCCTTTTTAAGTCCCCTTTCACATGACCCGATCTGTGCACAGATCCCCTCCTGATCGGAGCAGTTTGGAATGGATGTCACCGCTATGATGTACTAGATTCCATGTTGGTCTATGGGAATATAGATGTAAATGAACATGTGTCTGCTTACATCAGATTTCCCCCTGATCCAGCATGATCACGTCCGGCAAAACGGAACTCTGATCCATTTGTTTTTCCGGACCTGGCCGGAGCCGGGGGCAGCCTTATGTATACGGACGCATATCTGTTTAGATCCTAGGTTCTCAACTGGTGGGTCGCGACCCAATGTTCAGTGGGTCGCCGCGTGCCTTCCTCAGCCTCCCCCTTTTGCAGCACTGCCAGTTCTTGAGCCAAATAGCCATTCAAAATATGCTGCCCAGTGCTGAGTGTCAGGCTGAGGTGGGATGGGCTGGGGCTATAGCCGTGAGGGAGCTCCATCCATACGTACAGCTTCCTCACTTGCCAATAGAGGTGCCTGGCCAGAGTGATACATTCTGGCACCCTGCACCTCTATAGGGCACACAAAGGGAGCTGTACAAGCAATGCACATACGGATGGAGCTCTGTCATAGCACGGCCGCCCACAATGGACCCCCGGCTGAGGATCCACTCTAGTTCTCGTAAGGTATGGAGACTGGATGGATCTTTTGAATGGCACCCCAAGCGCACCACCCACCCACAGTTCGATCGCCCACACAGGAAAGCATGGTACTGCAATGCTGTGCGTTCCATTGCAGTGCGACTTAATGACCAAGGACAGATGTGGGTCCTGAGGTTACACAGGTTGAGAACCACTGGTTTAGATCCAGCTGCCCATAGACTAACATTGGGCATCCGAGCAGATCCACCTGATCAGAACCCTTTAGGGCTGATTTGCGTTGGCGCCCATGCTAGACAGGGCAATTTGCTTGTTTCAAATAGGCTCAGTTCACACCACAATGCTGTGGGGTTGTGTGCTAAAAAAACATTACTGCAGCGCAGTTTTTCAGCGCAGCTTGGTGGAACAACGTACAACTGGATCTCAGCGCACTGTGCCCATAGAACTTAAGAAAAAACTGAAAAGAAAGGCAAACAGTGCAATGTTCCAGGATGGGCTCATCAACCCCGTGCCTGGCAATTCACACCAGCAACCGTGCGTCAACTCTATAGAGCAAGGGCCTGCCTGATTGGATACAAATTGATTGCATAGATTAGGTAGGTCCTCATATGACTTTGATCAGGTAATTTTAAAGTCGATTGGATGACCAGATTGTAACGTGTATATTGACCTTAAAGCTGGCCATAGTTGTTTCAAATATTAGCTGTTTCCTGCTATGTCGTCCACAATTTGATCCATGGGTGGCCATGCTCACACCACCCGGCCTAACAAAAGACAGTTTTCCAGTCAACTTTTGCCGAAGGAGCCGTGGGGGAAAATTGTCGGCCAAACATTGACTGCAGGAAATTAGCTGCAATCGCTGTTCAGGTATTCTGACAGCTCCGGGCGCTAGCTGTCAGAATAAATAACTTGCAGGGGAGATGTTTCTTTTATTTTACATTGTATGAAATGCAGCAGCAGAAACACTGATGAGTGGAGGAAAGGCCGGTTCATATTCTGTAGAAATCTCCTCCTTGGAGTTCCAGATGGATATTTAACCAACATTAAGTGTCTCCGATTAGCAGCATCTATCAATTCCTCAAATACTAGTTAAGTCGCTTAGGACTTGCAATTTGAAGTGAACCTGCACTTAAAGTGGATGTTGGTGCCATTGCCATTCAACAGTGCATACTTTGGAGGTTATCATCCTTATCCTAACCTCAATGTTTTAGGGCAGCAGTCCCATCATGAATACCTTTTCCAGGTCAGTGTATTACTGGGTAGGTAACTGCAATTGATAGTTCCAATATATCTATACTTGGAGAAGGGCAGACAAAATCCTATGGAACTCGGTAGCCAGCGTGTCCAATCCAGGAGAAGGCAGGATTGTTTTTAGGAGCTAGAGAAAACCTCAAAAGTTAGGTACCAGCTGTAATTGTCACGGAGCATTGGCGACCTGGCTCCTGGGATTTGTCCAGCCCTGCATTAGACATTCGCTTTATGCAGTAGAGTGGGGGAGGTATGGAATATACTTGGTTCTTTCAAAAATAACGATTGTGCTTTTTACAAGTACCCCATTTAAGATCTATTGTTTTAGGCCTTGTTCACACCAAATGCAGAGCAGATCCGGTCAGGTTTCTGCACGCACGCACGCACGCTAGTCTTTTAGATGCGTTTTTGACTTTAAAATAAAACTTACATTATTTTTTTAAAGTTTAAAATGGGCTTTCAGTGCGTTTCAGGCATTTGCACGTGTTTTTGAAGCATTTTTGATGCGTTTGCAGATCCAGAGCAGGTAAAATAGGGCCTGCTGCAGTTTTTTTTACCTGCTCTGGAACTGCACGCTGCGATGTGAACTGGAGCAAAAAATACCATTGGAATACATTGGACGCAGTTTTGATCCGGTCTGCAACTGATCTGCTCTGCACCTGCTCCGCGCTTGCTGTGAACTGCTTGTCTCATTTTCTCTGCTCTGGAATATATTGGAATGCATGGAAACGCATCAAAAAACACATGCAAACGCACTGGACTGCACCTAAAATGCTTATTTTTAGCTAATCCTAAAAATTGAGAAAGACAGTAAAGAAATGTAAGTTGTAAAATACTACTACTACTACTACCATTATATACTAATAGCATAGTATGTAATATATATGCCATTCCTGTGCACTAGTGAGACTCATTTGCTTTCCATGTTACTATAGGTCAGGGGTGGCAAACTCAAATTCATCGGGGGCCGCATCAGCAGTATGGTTACCCTCAAAGGGCCGGTTGTATAGGACTATGCATCTACTCTTTATTATCATAAATAGGAATAGTTCTGGACAGGGCCTGGTGGACTGAGTACGCCCATGGCTTCTTAAATGTCTTTCTATACTCTATAAGATACAGCAAGCTCTCACCGCCATAATTGCCTCCTTTTCCTGAAGGCCTGAGACTCCCAGCATCTCCTGATAAAGCCGAACTAAAGGGATTATTTTTTTTGTGTGTGTAAATTGGTAAACTTTTATTGAAGGAGAGACTGTAATAAAAGCGCCTTTTCTGCCTTGCAGCAATTTCTTTAGATTGTACATTAAGCCATGCATGGAAGCTTGGTGTACAATTTTGGCATGCCATAGGTCAGGGGGAGACATGGACATGTGTCCATGGAGTGGTTGAAGTTGATGGACATGGACAAGGTGCCGGGCTAAAAATTGTCGGACAGTGAAATGTTTGGTTTGGCGCCGTCTGTCAGAATACAGTAGCCATGCAGGAAGGGGGTGGGGAGATTTGTGCTACACAGGTAGATTTAATCTACAATAGCTATGGCCAGCTTTTGCTACCCTTCAGCTAACAAAGAACCCAGTTGCATGCACTGGTTGACAGGGCATGCTGGGATTTATAGTACTACAACAGCAGGACTGCCTCGGGCTTGCCATACCTCCTATTCTGAAGAAGACAGCAGGTCTGGAATAAATGACAGTCATTAACTCGCTTGCTAAGTGGCTACAAGAACTGGGAGAAGTCTTGACGTTGCTTGGGGATGACAAACTACGAATGCAGCTCGGCAACAATGACTGGCTGTCCCTGCTTCCCCAAAATGTTCCAGTGCGACAAAGAAAGATCGGAACGAGCTGTGACCTGAGAGAAGCCATTGTGCCACAGTGTGGAGTAGAAATAATTGCTGCATTGTGTCCCTATACGCCTTATGTAAGAACCTGCAGAGAACTGCAGAACAAGGCGAGGGAGGCTTACCATTCCTTCAACAAGCACAATTAAAGCCTGGTTTAATGGCAGCATCGCCAAGACTTTGGTCATTATGACACGGCTTTCCTGAATATTCTATCCATCGTGAAATCCTACCAGTTAATACATGGAGAACACTTCACATTCATCATTTCACGATCTGCAGCGTAGTCACTACTTGTCTCAGATTGTGTTATCCATAGCAGGTATGTTCCTGTTTCTTGTGTTTTCTGTTTGTACAGCTTGATCTACTGACAGGTTCACTTTAAAGCTGGATACATACAGGCAGCATTGTGTCCGAATGTCATTTAGTAAAAAACTTTGTCAGAGCAATGGATGGCACCGTCCGATATTTGACAGATTTCGTGCAAAACCGCTCACAACATTCGTTTGTTGGCAATGCCAGTGTGTCAAAGCTTAATGGTCCATCCAGGTAATGTACATAAATGATGTGATATGATTGTGCACCTCCTACTGTACTTCTGACAACATTCGGCCATGCATGCAGCGTTTGTTTGTTGTGATTGGCATATTGTGCAATAGCAAAATGGAATTTATGGATGACAGCCAGAGTTCAAACATGGAGTGTGCACTGGAGATACCTGATGTGTACTGCTATGTACATGAGTACAATTTCTCTAAACTAGATTGTAAGCTCTCACGAGCAGGGCCCTCCTAACCCAATTGTGCTGAAATTGTATTGTAACTAGGGATGCACCGAAATATCGGCCGCCCAAAATTGCACTTTTGGCTGAATTCCGAAAGTGCCATTTTCTGGCCGCTACAGCGGTGCATCCTATCCTCTCCTCCCCGCTGGGCGCTGCTCTGAGTCCCAACATGGAGAAGAGAAACTATTACAGGCGGCTGGCATCTCTCCTCCTACACCGCTCAGCCTCCTGTCACAGATTGGCTGAGCGGTGTGTGGGTGGAGAAAGCCAGCGCTGTCACAGGAGGCTGAGCTCTGCTCGCTCAGCCTCCTGTGACAGCTGTCAGGATGGAGAGCGAGTACACTCAGTGATCGCTGAGTGTTTGTAAATAATTGAGGACAAAGTATGGTTACTATATCCTCAATTATGAATGAATTGGAGTGATCTGCATCACCTTCTGTTTGTTAATAATTGTGGATACTGTAAACATACTCTGTCCTCCATGTTATGAATGAACAGGAACACTCAGTATAGAGGATTCCTGTTCATTTATAACAGGAAAAAAGGAAATATCAGGGGTCTGTTTAGACCCCTAATATTTTCCCGACGCACCTAAAATAAAGTAAAAAATACAAATATTTAATAAAAATAAATAAAAAAATGTAAAAGTTTATAAAAAATTAAATATTTAAAAAAATCTGAAAAAGTTAGAAGGAAAAAAAAACATTTTCGGTTTCGGACTGACATATTTTTTCCCTTTTTGGTTTTGTTTCAGTTTTAAAATTTTCATTTCAGTGCACCTCTAATTGTAACTGCATCCCCCATTTTGTAAAGTGCAAACTGTTGGCGCTATATAAATCCTGTATAATAATATGTCCCCCAATGTCTTTGCATAGTTCTTTTACATCATGTAAATTGGATGGCTGTAGAAATTTCTACTTCTGGATCAAACTTTAAAGCGGACCTTTACACTCAAGAATCAAATTCTACCAATGCACCCCTCTATGTGTGATGATTAATAATAACATAGACATATCAGGTGTAAAATGCTGTGATTATGAAATACTTAGCCCTCGTTCACACCTGCACGCTTTGTAGCGCGTTCTACGCGCGACGAACGCTCTACAAAACGCTCAAAAATATAAATCCCATTGTATTCAATGGTCTCGTTCCCACCTTGGCGTATTTCCGCCCATCCCTAACGCGCTACAAAACGGCCCACGCCTGAAAAGGTACATGTACTACTTTGGGCCATTTTGTTGCGCGTTTCCATTGGGATACAGCCAAGTAGCCTTCGGAACCGCGAATAGCGGTAAAAAAACGCGCGACGGTCGCGCATATGCAATACGCCTACGTGTGAACGAGGGCTTACACTTGCAGAGCATTCCCTTCCTGCTTTGAAAGGGTAAAATGACTTCAGTTTGGCAAAGCAATGCACACTGGGATTGCCTTGTCATCAGCAGGACATTGCTGGGAAATATCATCTGTCGTCTCATGAGTTCTCAGGGAAAGGTATTTTCCTCCCCTGAGATGATGTGCATGGTCACATGTCCTGGTCACATGTCCTGGTCACATATGCCAGAAATCCAGGAAGTAATAGGTGAGCTAGTAATCTGCCCTTAGTAAACATGGCTACTGTCAGAAGACTGGGGAAGAAAAAATAAATAAGGTATGCAAAGAATACAAAGCCGCCAATTATCTAGAAGTATGTGTTTGTAGATTGTCATTACTAAATATTTTTTCTAAAGGTGACCTTGTTATTTTAAAGATATGGGTAAAGGTCCTCTTTATCAAGTATGATTTCTTTTCCACAACCGAAAACAACATTCCCAGTTAGAATCACGTTCATTTGAGGGGAAAAAAATATTTTTTTCCTTCACAACAGTCGAAATCAATCATCGATTTACACCCATTAACTATAAAAAAAAAAAAAACTAGCTGACGTTATGAAATTTTTAATAAAATTCTACCCATGTGTACTAGGCTTAAATGTCAACTGATTAAAGGCCAGGATAATAAAGAATGATACAAAAACAAGTTTTGCTGCAGTCAGTGAAAGATGGCTTCCTCCATTGTGCATCGATGATGAATACACTTTATTTAGCACCACAGACTTAAAGTTGGCGGGGCCGCTCTTTCTTGGGGTTCCCTTCCCTAGGTCTGCCAGTAACTGTGTAGTACAAGGGACTTCCTGATTGTATATAAATTAGGTTGTTCAGGTAGGCCCTACTGCTACATACCCGGTTTCCCCGAAAATAAGACCTACCCCGAAATTAAGACCTAGTACCATTTTTGGGAATTGCTAAAATATAAGACCTACCCCGAAAATAAGACCTATTTGTGACCATTCGCAGGGCCGGTGGTGGCATAAGAGGATCTTGAAGAGCTGCGGGAGAGAATCAGCGGTGCCAGCGATACAGGAAGCGAGGCGGCAGCGCAGGGAGCAGAGCCGCATAAGCCGATGTTTCCTCTATAGCGCTTGCTCCTGTCACAGGCGGAGTGATACTAAATGCACTCTGCCGGTGAATCTATAGTGAAAGTGCGCTTCACTCATTCTGGTTACCAAATTGCTCTTGGAAACGTATGGCACACCTGATTACCCTATTTTCAACTTTGCCATTTTGGATTATTTAATTTATCAGCCACAAAAAAGACAGTGTCTTATTTTCGGGGAAACGCGGTAGCTGCTGGTAAATCGGAAGGAGATTGTACAGTGATTGTATAATCAGATTACAATGCGTGCGATCAGTTTTACAAGTAGGAAGTTGTTGTTGGTTTTTTTTTCAGACCTGATCACTGAACTATTTTTTTTCCAGACTTGCGTTTTTTGTTTTGCTCGATTATTTCTTTAATGTGGAACTTCAGGAAATGTGCTTCACAGATGGCAGAAATACCAGGCTACCCTCTGCTAGCCAGTAAGGCCCCATTCACACAAGCGGCTGGGGATTCCTGTGGCAAGAATCCTCTATCGTGAACCCCAGGTAATCGTTCCATGTATGATTACATGCGGACAGCTACTGACAGAGGCGGCTGCTGTCAGCCTGTCATTTACAGCGGCCATAACGGTTGCATCTGTAGGAACACACTGGGAATTCTTGCAGCGGGAATCCCCAGTGTGCCTGGAAAGATGCAATGCAACCTGTAGGTTCTTGCAGCAGGAATCCCCGGCTGCAACCTTATGCCCATGTAAATGCAATGCAATCGGCCACACGGGAACGCAAGGCACAAAATGCTGCAAGCATGGACTGGACCACAGGCATTGTGTGGCCGATCGCATTGCGGCCGGGCGGCATGGCTACGGTGCCATTCACTTCAATGGATCGCCACGCCCCCTCCTGCCCTACAACATAGTGAGCCGGCCGCAATGCGATGCAGTGCGTTTTGGCCAGAACGCACTGTGTCTGGTGTGAACGAGGCCTAAGGCTATATTCACACCAGCCCATTGCATGCAGCTTGTGTTAACACACAGTAAATGCACTATGTTGACATCTGGGTTTATTGTATTGTGTTGATGCACATACTTTAATGCATTGCATTTATGTTCAGATTTTATTTCCTCCTCACAACAGGAGTGTGTATGTATGTATGTATATAACGGTTGACCATACTCTGTCTATCTTTCTCTCTCTATAATAGTCTCACCTACCTATGGTATTTTTTTTCTTTGCACTTCCTATGGTCTGTCTTTAGGCATGCTACACCCCTCCCCCAGTTTTCCTGTCTATCATCTGGGCATGGTTCAGACTTCAGATAAAACTGCTATTTAGCTGTGATTTACACTAAAAGAATATTATTTTGCATATGTAAATCTGATTGTTTCACAAGCATTGATAATTCATAGCTAGGCAGTGTATTATAGAGTACACTTCCAGATACCTTCTACCTCCTGGGCCTGGCTTTGTGTTGCTGGACCTTGGTTAGCAGTGTCATAATTACATTGCTCACAATGTATGTCTAGACAAGATGCTGTTTATACAATCCTGCCTTGTCTTCAAAAAACTATTGCAGGATTTCCTTGACAATGCAGATGAGGGAACGCATCAATTCGTTTCTTAATTATGTCAGAATGAAATGTTTCTTTTTTTGGAGTAGATCTCAGTAAATTCATTAGCCTATACACGAGTAGAGAGTGCCACTTATTGAATTAGGTTGTGTATTGGTATGAAGTGACTCACGGCAGCCATTTTTCTGAATTTATAAGAGCTTTAATTGAGGGCCCTTATAATATAGAAGCACCGGTCATGTTGGCCTTTCTTCTCCAGCCGTGTTGCACCATTGGTGTAGATACCTATATTAAAACATCCCCTGCTTCCAGCACCCTGCAGTGTCTGGCTCAGGAGATTTTGACAAACTTGATTATTGCAAGGTTAGTGGCGTTTCCGTACGTCAAAAATCGTACGATCTACACTGCTCATGCGCAAATTACTGCAATTCGTCCAGGTGCTTTTTTTAAAATTAGGGCTAATTGAACCTTGCGATAATCGGGGCATAATGGGGCCGCTGTACGACAATCGTACGACGGTTCGATCATTGGACGAAAAGTGTTGTACGATATTCGTAAGGTGTGTGGCCACCTTTTAGACTATGCTTGTTAGGCAGGTGGAATTGATATAGAGATGCAGGCCCTCTACTAATGGAACACAAAGATTTTTGCCCTAAGTGGCTGATTTAGAACAGAGAATGGATAACACAGTACCTCAAGAAATCCATAAATTGTAGAGCCTGCAGTTTCCAATAGTGTTCTCTTTCAAATGCTGTAGACGCATAGGTGATGGGAGAAGAGGCTGGTCACATGGCTTTGACAGGTACTATGACTAGGCCAGAGGTAGACAACCTTGGCACTCCTGCTGTGGTGAAACGACAAATTCCACCATGCCTCTGCCACTGGCAGCTATGCCTGTGGCAGTCAGTCTTACATGACTCCACAACAGCTGGAGGGCCAAGGTTGCCTACCCCTTGACTAGGCTGTCTTCCTCCTGGAACCCTTTTTGCCCATTCCTGAAAATGATTGGGCCTTTGCTTGCTTTAATGTCCCAAAGCAAGCAACATCTGTATAACGCAGCAATGTCCTTTTCCGTGTGTGCCATTTAAAAATTTGTTTTTTTTTAAGGAGAACTATGAGGTGAGTGCTTTTCACTCACCTCATAGTTCTAGCCGACCTGTGACAATGAGACTGTCACAGGTCGGCTCAGTAGATCGGGAGGTGAGCGAACACATACCGGCGTTCGCTCACCTCTCGATCCTGTCACGGCTCTCTCCCGTGACAGGGGAGGGGCTGGATTCCCCCCTCCCCGCTCCGATAGTGCTGACTGGCGAAACGGACGGGGGAGGGGGCGGGTACAGCTGGCTCTGCCTCTAGATAGGCAGAGCCAGCTGGCAGTTACGCTGCTGGGCGGATCCCGGCACAATTGTCGGGATCCGCTTCAGCTGTGGCGTCTCAGTATACCGCGAGCAACAGCTCGTGGTATACTGAGCCTAGGGTGACGGGAGAACGCTAGTTTGTGTCCTCCCGTTACACTAAGGAGAACTATGGGGAAAAGCCTTAACCCCATAGTTCTCCTTTAAGGCGCAGTATGAGTAGTAAGAGCATCCTGACGATTTATAATCGGATTCCTGTGTTGTACCCAGACCACCATACTCACAATCCTAATAAACAGTCCGTTATACTGTGTTGGGTTTCTGCTACATTGTGGAATATATTTTGTCACGATGATCATTTCGCCATTGCCCAAACAGCGTCTGATTCTTGACTTCCAATATCTTACTTTTGCTTGTAGTTAGACCATCACTGTCAGTTTCTTGAGCATTTTCCTTTCCAGGTTATATACTTTGCAAAGATTTCAGCAAACTGTCCTGCAGATGCTTACTACCAGGCTCTGCTCTGTAGATACGGAGATTAAACCGTGCTAGAACCCTCTGAATGCTTATTTTTTTAAATTTAAAATTGGCTTCCAGTGCGTTTGCATGCGTTTTTGATGTGTTTGCATGCGATCCATGAGCGTTCCAGAGCAGGTAAACTAGGGCTTGCTGCAGTTTTTTTACATGCTCTAGAACTGAACGCTGCGGTGTTAACTAGAGCCCAAAATATAATTGGAATACATTGGATGCAGTTTTGATCCGGTCTGTAACTGCTCTGCTCCTGGAACGCGCTTGGTGTGAACTAGCCCTTAAAGTTTGTGTTTTGGAGTGGAGAGTTAGAACCCCACCAGGTTTTAACAGCTATCCAGGGCTCTGTTAGATTTACCCTCACTTCCTGCCTTGCTGGCGTTTTAGCAAACAGATGAGGGAGACTCCTATAACAGCTTTTTTTTCAGTAGTGTAGGGGAAGGGTAGGACCCCTGTGTGTCTGTCTATATCCCTGATGCACACTTTTCTCTTTGTCCTTTTCCAACTCTTATCTGAAC
>NW_017307895.1:211598-236948 GCF_000935625.1 Nanorana parkeri
TTGGCCCTTTCCAACCTTTATCCTAACCCCCCCCCCCCCTAAAAAAAAATGATGATTACAATGTGATCAGTAACAGCAGCATGCTGTTACACTTTGCAGCCTGCTGCTGCAGATCATAGAATTATTATGAAAATTGTACATATAGCAAAGAAGAATTTAAAAATAAATAATATTTATGATCTATTATTACCTATCACTAACCACTGATTTAATCCTTCTTCTTTCCCTTTTTACTTTTGTGATTTTTTTTTTTTTTTTCCCCCCATTTTATTTGTTCTTGCTGCCCGTACACAAGCCTTTCATTTACATCGGGCTTTAAAGAAGTATTGGGAGAGTAAAATGTATTCTTCCCAATAGTTTGAGCCGGCGTGGGAAGTAAGATTATCGCACCAACACGCCCACTTTTTCGGCGGTGGAATGTGTGACCGGCAGAAGGTGAAGAATTCCAACGCTTTCTCAGCTGTTCCAGGGCAGATCGGCATTGCAGATGGTATGTGCAGGAGAACCGATCTGCCCTAAAACAGCTGATCGGTCCTGAAATGTCACTTCTATCCGACTTTGTGACTGCAATCTCACATTCCACAAGGTCGGATAGAAGTGACATTTCAGGACAGATCGGTTCACCTGCATGTACGATCTGCTATGCCGATCTGCCCTGAAACAGCTGGGAAAGCGTTGGAGTTCTTCACCTTTTACCGGCCACATATTCCTCTGTCGAAAAACTGGGGCTGGATCATTTTAAAATGTGTGACCACGCGACACATTCTAACGCAGTCACAAAATTTGATAGAACACCAGCTCTATAGCTTGCGAACTGAGTGATCATGAACCTCTGATCGCTCAGTTCATGGACTTCTCCCTGCAGGGATTCCCCCTCCCCTGTCTGTTGCTCATTGGGGGGGCAGAGAGGGGCAGGCACAGCTGGCTCTGGGCTCTAGAGAGGCAGAGCCAGCTGTCAATCAGGCAGCGGGGTGGATCCCGACAATATTAGCAGGATCTTTCCCAGCTGCAGCGTGGCTCTGCGCTGTCAGCATGTAGCAGGCAGTAGCCTGCTATTTGCCGAGTTTGGGTCACAGGAGGACATTAGTAAATCAACTCCTGTGACCCAAAAGTAAACTAAAGCCAGAAAAAGATTTAGCTATAGTTCTCTTTTTAACCCTTCAGAAACTGCCACTAGCTTTTCAGATAGACCGGCCTTCTAGTATAAGCTGAGAAATGGTTTTCAGAATGTGTGGCTTTGTAGAGTGAGTCATATCGGTGATGTGTGACTGTTGGCTTGTTAAATCTAAAGCCATAGCTTGTTTTTGTTTCAGTATCCGCCTACCCTTTAAATGTACGTTTTATCCTTTCATCTGAGAGTTCATTGTTGAAGTACAGTTTTTTGTTTAATTAGGACCACTGTTGAGATTGACTTTTTGCTAGTCTGTCTTGTTTGAATATTAACCTATACACTGAGAATGATTAACTGCAAGTTATGTATAAATGGTAGAATTTACAGAGTTCTTCCTTGTACCCCTTTTAAACAGTGCATGTTGTTTCATTTTACACCCAGAACTGAGACCTCAGGTTTATGCTTGTACATTGAACCATATGCTTCCTATGTATATTTTGGGGTGGGTGAGGTTCCAGCAGTTGCCTATTCTGGCCAAATGCCAGAATCTGAATAGTGTTGTCATCAATAATGTGTTAAGTCCAGTGTGACACCTCTGTTGTTTAGACCCACCATAACCATATTAGACCACTTTAGTTTGTTGATGTTCTCTTAAAAGAGAACTATGGTGTAAGTGTTTTCCCCCATAGTTCTCTTTAGGGTCACGGGAGGACATATACTAGCGATATACTGAGAGCGCTGCAGCCGGGACGGATCCGGACATTACTGTCGAGATCCACCCAGCGGCGTGAGTGACAGCTGGCTCTGCCTATCTAGACGCTGTGCCTGCCCCCTCCCCTGTCTGTTCTTCCAGTCAGCACTGGAGAATCGGAGAAGAGGGGAGAATCCCTGCGGGCAGCGGTGACTGACAGTCGCCTCTCACTGGGAGGTGAGCGGATTGGCGGCATGTTTCTGCTCACTTCCCAATCGATAGAGCCGACCTGTGACAGCTTATTTGTCACAGGTCGGCTCTAACTATGAGGATGAGTGGAAATCACTCGCCTCATAGATCTCCTTTAAAAGGGAACTACAGGCAAAACCTTTTTTTTCCCTTTTGGGAAGAGCAGAAAAGGGTTGACTGTCAGGTTTTTATTGTCCATGTGAGAGATTTCCCTGCTCTTGCTGAACAATAGGATATAAATTAAAGTCTCCCAAAATGTGGGGAAATGCCACCATGATTTTGTTCTCCCAACATCCATAACATTTGGGATTCTCCTTCAATTTCCTAGTGCAATTGTCCCTGAAAAAGAGTGAAGTTAGATTTTCCCAACAGGCAATGAAACCAAATTTTTCTTTAACACTTTCCTACTTTTTTCAGAACGTGACCCTGTTGCCTCTGTAACCAATATAGAATACGTGCACCCAGTAAAAGAATAAGTGAAATCTTGGCTGTCTTGAAATGCTGCTATTTGACCCTTTCAGGTGTGTTGGATAGTGTGTTCCCCACTTTCTGCTGTGGTTCTTGCCGGTAACCCCTCACCAGTTTTGGCCTTGGAGATACTGGAAGGCCTTTGAAAGTAATCATATCAGCAGTATTAAAAAAAAAACCTGTCTATTTTTATGTCCTGTCCTATGTTTTGGGAAGGCAGAAGATACAAAAATATTTGGTCTTGTGCATAAAAGTGAGAGGAAACTGACTTTTTACTCTGTATGACCAAGTTTCCGCTGTCTGTTGCCATTGCAGGAATGTGGTGAAAATAAGAATGTTATTGCCATGGGAACTACTGATTTGTTTCCTCTTGGTCACTTTGTAACAGATTTGGAATTTGTTGAAGGGCTGACATTGGCCAAAATGGTGGCACACAAAAAGACCTGATTGTACAAAAGGAGAATATAAAGCTGTATTTAATATAGAGTTTCCCATCTTGGAGAACCAGCGGTTCAGAAGCTACTGAAGCTGGAGAGAAAAGGAGATTAGACCACCTTATATTTCTTTGAAAACACATTTTTGTTTCTATTCAAATAGTTTTAAAGAGAATGTGTGTTGGGAAAACTTAACTACTACCATTGTTGAGTTTTCATTCCAGAAATGTTAGCTGACTGGCTGCCATGATGCTGCAAAGCCTTCAGTACCTTGAGCCACTGGTCTAGAACAAAGAGATTTGGCTTTACTGGTAACATGCTTGTTCTAGTTCAGCTGGTCAATGTTTTAGCTAGCAACAGCCAAGAAACTAGTCATTTTAGATGGAGATCAACAACGGCCACCTTTTAGAAGCTAGGTTTTTTAAGATGGATGTCAGCCTTGACCACCTTGAAAGGTTGTATTTTCAGATGGAGAACAGCATTGGCCACCTTGTGAAAGGCTGTATTTTCAGATGGAGAACAGCATTGGCCACCTTAGAAACTAGTATTTTTAGAGGGAGATCAGCATTAGCAGCCTAAAAAATACTTTAGGAGAATTGTATCAATAAATGATGTATATTAGGAAACTCCTGCTTCACTTTAGGCTTGTGAATTGTTATACATTGCAGTTGGTATTCAGTACTGATGGCCTGCTGAGAGTCTTTCATAATCAACATCAAAGGGGAGTGAGTGCTATGTGTGCTTCATGAGTCACTCATTGGAGATGAGTGGTCTAATCCATATGGTCCCTCCTGGCCAAATACAGGGAAATAAAAGATCTCTTGAATTTAGCATTTTCATTTATTTAGCTTCAAGCTGTAATATTTCTGTCAGAGGTGGCCCTTACCCTTCTGTTTTCTGCTTATTAACTAATGCTTCCCAAGTCTGTCTTGAGTGGCTTCATAATTCTATGCCGCAGATACGGGCCGTAATCTTGCCAGTCCAGTTCTGAGGATTTGTACAGCAGGGAATGAAACTTTTAATTTAACACTCAATAAGAGGAATTATATCTGGCCACAAAGGAAATACTTTGTCCATTGGATTTGTAACCTGAAGGCGACGCAGCTGTGTGAAATGTTGGCTGCCCGCACTGCACCCTCTCCTTCTTATTAACAAGACATTAAGGCTTAAAGCATTAGCAGGCGCCGAGGCACAGCTCTGTGAAGAAATATGTAAAACGGAGCGCTTTCTTCATTAACCTTTCCTCGTGGTCTGACATGCTGAACAACTTTATTTACAGCTTCACAGTCACCGCATTGCTTTTTTTTCATAGTGCGTGTGGGAGCACATAGCTTATACACTGTCATAGAAGTGCTGTAATGAGCAGCTATGGAGGCCTGGATGTTATAAATTGTACATAAATAATGCCAGCTTTCCAAAAGGGTACAGATAGGGATGCGGCCTGTCTTGAAAGGGGAACTATGAGGTGAGTGCTTTTCACTCGCCTCATAGTTCTAGCCGACCTGTGACAATGAGACTGTCACAGGTCGGCTCAGTAGATCGGGAGGTTAGCGAACACATACAGGCGTTTGCTCACCTCTCGATCCTGTCACGGCTCTCTGCCGTGACGGGAAGGGCTGGGTTCCCCCCTCCCCGCTCCAATCCGCCAGCGCTGACTGGCGGAACGGACGGGGGAGGGGGCGGGTACAGCTGGCTCTGCCTCTAGATAGGCAGAGCCAGCTGTCAGTCACGCAGCTGGGCGGATCCCGGCACAATTGTCGGGATCCGCTTCAGCTGCGGCGTCTCAGTATACCGCGAGCTACAGCTTGAATCGCATTGGCATACATACTGTAATATATAGTTTGAAATGGGCTGCACCAATACTGTTTTTTCGGTTACGAGTACCGATATTTATCTTTCGGTGCTTGCCGATACTGAATATTGATACCGGTACTTCTGCTAGCATGGAGCCGCCTTCCTGGGCAATCAAGAAGCTGGCTGCCGGGCTTCTGGATTGCCCGGGATGCGAGCTCCATGCTCTTTGGCTGGCTCAATGCTGATTGACCAGGAAGGCGGCTTCCCAGCCAATCGGCATGGAACTGGCTTCCCGGCCAACCAGAAAGCCAGGCGGTGAGTTATTACCCGCCTCCTGATTGGCCAAGAAGCCAGCTCAATGTTCACTGTTCACTCGTGGCACTGCCAGTCAGAGGAAATCTCCCTCTGGCTGGAAGTTCTGGTATTGAGGGTAAGTATCGGAGCCTTAGTACTCGCACAAATACTTGGTATCTACACCGATACTAGTATCGGTGCATCCCTAGTTCTAACGCTTACTGCCATCAGTGTGCCTATTGGGGACATTTATCCTTGCTTCCTGTCAGGTTCAGGAAATTATGATAATGAATCTCCAATGGGGACAGAAACCAATATACATATTTGCCATAGAGTGGAGAAGGGATAAAACCTCCCTTTATTGCTGTCCCTGCCTTCCTGTCCTGCTCACAAAAGCAGTCCTTTTAGAGGAAAAGCAGTTTCTTTTACAGGAACAGGTAGTGAGGGAAATGGAGACAGAAATAAAAAGCTGACAGAAATGTTAACTCTTCCCCCCTCTTTAACCAAAACAAATAAATGGCTGGAGCTAGATTTTTACAGAAATTCTGTGAATCGAGAATTCTGTTTCTTTTGTATTCTGACAGCGGCCAGCCCCGAACAGCCGCCCACCAATGACCTGTTCATACAAAGATTTTCTGACTGGCTCCTTAGATCAGTTGATCGTGGGATGCCGACCAAAAAGGTGCCAACAGTGGCACCCACTGTGAGAGTTCTCACAGTGTATGGCCACCTTAAGCATCAGAGGCAGGCCATTGGACATATTTATCAAAATGATATTGAATTCAGATGGATTTGTCCTTGATTTTTCACCACAATTAGTTTTTCTAGCAGTGAAGGCAGAAGGTGGTGAATGCAAATAAAGGTTCTAGGCTAAAATCCTCATTTTCTAGGCCACAAATGTGTGAGGAATATGTGTAGTAATTAGTGAGCTGTTGGTGACGGTGGATGTTACAGAGGCCTAGAAGTTCCTATGTGCAGTGAATGGCAGTAATAGAGACTTGATCCAATGAATGCATAACCACCAGGTGAATCCATTGTATCACTACTCTGACATTAATCCAGGGCTGGACAAATCCCAGGAGCCAGGTCGTCAATGCTCACTACAAATTACATCTAGCGCCTAACTTTTAAAGTTCTCCTTAGGGTAACGGGAGGACACAAACTAGCGTCCTCCTGTCACCGTAGGCTCAGTATACCGCGAGCTGTAGCTTGCGGTATACTTAGAAGCCGCAGTATACCGCGAGCTTCTGCTCGCGGTATTCTGAGGCGCTGAAGCGGATCCCGACAATTGTGCCGGGATCCGCCCAGCTGCGTGAGTGACAGCTGGCTCTGCCTATCTAGAGGTAGAGCCAGCTGTACCCGCCCCCTCCTCGGCCGTTCCGCCAGTCAGCGCTGGCGGAGCGGGGAGGGGGGAAACCAGCCCCTCCCCTGTCACGGTAGAGAGCCGTGACAGGATCGAGAGGTGAGCGAACGCCGGTATGTGTTCGCTCACCTCCGATTTACTGAGCCGACCTGTGACAGTCTCATTGTCACAGGTCGGCTAGAACTATGAGGTGAGTGAAAAGCACTCACCTCATAGTTCTCCTTTAAGGTTTTCTCTAGTTGCTGTCAGCAGAGCTGGCTCCTTATCAAATCCCGCTGAATCCTGAATTAGGGTTTCCTTGAATTCTTGAATCCTGGCTCCTCCTGAATTGGACAGTGTAGCTCCTGAATTCCATATTCGTTTGTCCACTACTGCGTTATTGGTTGGCAAACTGATAATGTATTATTAAATGTGCTACCATGTGTCCAATGGCACATCGCTAGAGGGATGTAGAAGTAATCTGACGAGCGTGTGTTTTATATCATGGAGGCCGAATACTTTAGTGAACGAATGTTAATTTGAGATCATGGGTCTGCTTTAGGTTCTGGGGTAGGGATTGCTACTATTAGAGTTCAGTCTTGGCTTATTTTCTTTTTGAAAGTTAAAGGTGACATTTATATTTTTATATTTTTCCTATTTCTTTATCTTTCGTTCTGGGCATATGGCTACCTTTTTTGTTTTGCAGAGGACCATATTCCTCCCCATATTTGCAGCCAGTGTAAATTTCAATCCTTTCTTACCTTTTCATTCTTAGTAAAGCAAATATTGGCCTATTTTATGTCTTTGTACTATGTGAGAACATGACTTGAGGGCTAGATCGTATCGTGAAAGAGAAGCAGAAAGTAAAAAAAGGCGGGGATGGTCTGCATAGGCTTAAAGGGAACCTGTGAGAAAAGAATTATGGGCACTGCCATGTTTGACATGGTTTTAAGGTTGTGTTGACTGGTGTTTTCTCACATCACATGGGTTTTGCCTTTAGTGCCTGTTCACACGACGTCCGTTTTGTGTGCTGACCTGATCCGTACGCTCCTGCACTCAAAATGTATCCCTATGTGTTTTATGGGCTACAGTTCTCACGTGCGCAGTCCGTTCAGCTTACGACAGACAAATACTGCATGTCACATTTTGTACGGTCAGGAAACGCAAATGCGTCAAACGCACTGCCGCTAACATACTAACAGCCCCACTCCAGCAAAAAATCTGGAGCGTTTTACTGGAACGCATCAAAAACGCGGCCAAAACGCACTGCATCAGTAGCACAGCGTCTGCAGATCCGGACCTGGTCAGGACCTGAAACTCATGTGAACAGGCCCTAAATGTAAGTTTAGGGCGATGCCTTAGAAGCAGGTCATATGCAGGTCAGAAGGACCCCTCTTTATGTTTGTGTTCTTAGTCACACAGCATACCTAAAACATTTTTTACAAATATTTCTTACATTTTTTAGATGAAGTCCTTTGTGCAGATTCCAGGCTACTCTGAGCAGTGTGAAAGTACACGTAGAGGGACAGACTGAGTTTCATCTCGTTAACATCCATTGCTTCTAAGTCTTTAACCCTTTGTTAGCAGCAACTATGTTCAAATCTAGTTTACAACTGATAATGAATTCTGCTAGCACAGTACAGACAGGGTTATTATGCTAAAATAATTTATAATAATTATGCTAAAAAATTTCACACTAGGGCTGCAACTAATGATTATTTTCATAATCAATTAGTTGGCTGATTATTTTTTTCGATTAATTGGATAAAAAAAATGAAATACAGTCCTTAATTTAAAATGAAATGCACATATGGAGTGTTACAAACATAAAGTTTACTTTAGAATAAAACTGCATGCACAATTTTTTGCAAACGCGCTGCATCGGAATGCACAGGTACCGTGTGTTCCAGTGCGGACGATCACACTGTGGTAGGAGGCCGTTTGGAGTGAAATGAATGGCACTGCAATGCACCTCCCGCAGCAGAATTTGTCAGGCCAAAACCGAAAATTACCTTTTTAAAAAAAAAAAAAAAATTACATTTGTAAGCACACGGTGGTTGAATAGCTTCAGCCAGGAAATGACAGCTGGCAGTGGTAAGAGCCCGTAGACGGCAGCTGAATGTAAATACAGAAGGTTGTGGGCTGGTGCAATGGCTAGCCTGCTATTGGACATTTCAAATTGTAATGGCCCATAGTAGGTTGGCTATTGCACCTGCCCATTGCATGCTGTGCCCTGCTCCCAGCGTGGAGGAGAGAGCTAGGGATCCAACCAACGAATCGATAATGAGAATAGTTGACAACTACTATTCTCGTTATCGATTAATCGTTTAGTTGATTGCAGCCCTACTTCCAACAGCCGATGGGGCCATGCACTGGTCATATTTTGGCCGAGTCAGCAGGACTTGGCTGCAATACAACCAGTGTATGGTCAGCTTTAGTTCAGGAAGTAACAACAATCTTTTGATGTGTTTCTTAGGAGGCTTTTGTGGAGCATTACATAGGAGAGGTCAGTAGATAAGCAATATGCTTCATTCACAAGGTTGTGTTTGGAACCAGTTAGTCTTTGCCACTTCAGACCAGAAGTCAAAGGTGATCTAAGTTATCTACTGCAAGAGATGGAAATAAAATGTATTCAGCTGAGATGAGATACGTCTGAGAGCGAGTGTGTGACTTTAAAGTTAGGGTGGCGTCCTGAAGTAAGTGACATTATCAAAGATCAGCTGATATGATTTATTATAGTACAGAGACGCCATAAATGTGGCTGTGACAGGTTTTTTTTTATTTCTTATTGGATGTGCATATACGTGTGCAACATATTATAAATATATAAGGCTGGTATGTTGGGCTTGGTGTTGTGTATTCCCGCTAATGTTAATTTCTACGTGTGTGTCATACAATTTGTGATATTTGGATAATTCTAGGTGTTTATGAGTTTAATAATTACTCTGTTGTGAATATCCTAAACACCTAGAATTATTCAAATATCACAAAGTGTATGACACACACGTAGAAATTAACATTAGCGGGAATACACAACACCAAGCCCAACACACCAGCCTTATATGAACATTACTTGTATACATTGTTGCAGCTGGTAATTAGGCGTGTTCTGCCCCCTCCTAGCGCAACTAAATATCACAAATTATAATATAAATATATACTATGCGATCTCAGACTTATAGACTGTGCCTCCATTGGGGAAGATTTTACCTCCCTCCAGTTTTGCAAGAAGGCCTCGCTTCCACCCTTTTGAAAAAAACAAAAACATATATAAATAAAACATTTATTTGAGCTCTGATACAGGGATGGTAAGAGGCCGATGCCAAGTCAAATCCATGTACTTAGACTGCTCGCATTTAAAACAAAATACCTTTATTTAATGATGTAATAATACAGAATGACACATATTTGTGTAATTTCATGTTGTTCAGAGTTCGTCATTACACCTATTACCTAAACTCTACATACCTATCTTCATTAAACATGAGCGCAGCTAAATGCACGTTTGAAATACTTTGGGGGACTGTTTTACCTGCCAGAGGAGTTCCAATGCTGTTGAACTGCTTTTGTAAACCAGGCATTCCTGCCCGGCAGCAGAGCCAGGTCTTCTACCTCCACTGCAGCAGCTGTATATATTGGTCAATAGCACAAGCCCCAGTTTGCCAATTGCACAATCTGGGAACAGCAGTACACGGATGAAGTCATCCCTCTGCTCACTTTGCCTTTTTCATCAGTATGGTCCCTGTTGGCACATGTTCTTTGGATCAGGGCCTGAACAAAAGCATTTTAACGCATTAAACTTATTACTCCATTAACATCAAAATTTACAATGCCCAAATAAAGAAAATTCAGCAGTGGAAATGTTGCACCTGAAAATTGAAGATATATGTGTGTGAAGATGTCATATCCTAGTTCAATGACCTATCTCTGGGGTGTGCAAACTCCAGCACTCAAGCTGTAATGCAAATATAAATCCCATTAAGCATTGCAAGACTCTGACAGCCACAGGCATGACTCCCAGAGGCAGATGCATGATGGGATTTGTCATTTCATCACAGCTTGAGGGCCGAAGTTTGCTCACCTATATCATTTTTGGATGTTTACTGCCGTTTATATTGCTTATAAAATATTAGTCAAAATGCAGCAAATCTAGTAAGCCACCTTAGGAAACATGTAAGGCATCACACACAATGCAGCCTTGTGCGTCCATCTCACGTGAATTTATGGGAGAAGAAAATGCGTCCTAATTAATAGTGAGAAGAGAGAACAAAAGTCACGCTGTGTTCTAAGAATAGAAAACCTCGGAATGAGCAGCAATGCACTCGGAATGCTTCGCTTCCAGTGTAATGTTTATAAAAGTGAATCAGTCAGCTGGGAACATCTATTGTGTTTGACTCCAGTCATGAGTACTGTACAAGTAGGGCTTTCATTGTAAATTGCATGAGAAACAGAAAAATAATTGTGTAGTGTTTCATTCGCAGATAACAAAGGGCCTTGTGTATAGAAGAGTCTTAAAGGAAAGCCTATTGCCTATAGCAACCAGTTACATTCCTATAGACCCCCTTTTTTTGTTTTTCCCTAAGTGCTGTTTGGAAAAATAAATGCGGAAGCTGATTGGTAGCTTCGGTGTTTAGATATTTATATTACATAAGATACGTGACCTTAAAAGAGAACTATGGGGTAAGCGTTTTCCCCCATAGTTCTTTGAAGGGTAACAGGAGAGCATATACTAGCGTCCTCCCGTGACCCAAAGCTCGGTATATAGCGAGCTAGAGCTCGCTATATACAGAGAGCGCTGCAGCCGGAACGGATCCCGACATTACTGTCAAGATCCACCCAGGTGCGTGAGTGACAGCTGGCTCTGCCTACCTAGAGAAAGAGCCACCTGTGCCCGCCGCCTTCCTCGTCGGTTCCTCCAGTCAGCGCTGGAGGTCCGGAGCGGGGGGAATCCCTGCGGGGAGCGTTGACTGACGGTCGCCGCTCTGTGCAGGGAGATGACTGGAAAGTGAGCGAGCGACGGTATGCGTTCGCTCACTTCCCGATCTATAGAGCCGACGTGCGACAGTTTCGTTGTCACACGTCGGTTCGAACTATGAGGGCGAGTGAAAATCACTCGCCTCATAGTTCTCCTTTTTAAGTATGTATTCTGACCCCGATTGCTGTACTAGCCATTTATCCCTTGCTGAGACCTCTATGCCTGGCCTGTATAAGCAGATATAATCGCTACGGACAAAACTTATCAGATAGCTGAACTCTCCAAATACCTTTTCATCCACGAAGGTGCTTTATTTGAATGCAGCAGAGTTACAGCAGACAACAGGATACAGCAGATGAATGAATAGAAGGTGGGAAATAGTAATGTTTCCAAGCATGCAATGCAGATTAACATGTGTTCATGTTCCTGTCAGCCATGACATTAAAGATCTGGTTTCATAAAAAGGGGAAATACATCATAGATGGGAGGGGACACAGAAAAACAGGCAATAACCAGAATGACCACAAGATGTCGGTATATGAATTAGTCATACAATATCAATGAGCAAATGGCTTAAGGAAAATAAACTATATACATTCTCATCTCACATTTGTATGAATATTAACCATGACTATGAATTGTCATATGTTATACAACTATTGTGGTAGCACAGTATGAATTCAATTTTATGACTTATGTTCACACGCAAGGACACATGGAAAACCCTTGTTTTCGATGCATCCCATTCACATCACAATGTGGTGGGCGGTGTGCTGCAATAAAATGCTGCACTTTTTATCGAAGCACACTGGATCCACCACAGGTCGGCGCATGGCAGCTGGCCAACGCGCTGCCATGCAGGGACCAGAATGGAGTGTACACATTATACACTCCACATCAAGTAAAAAAAAAAGAAAGAAAACAACAACAATGCACTAGCTTGTCCACTAAAATGGAGTGTTTTTTAGCAGACATAACCAGGTGTGAATGAGCCCTTAATGTTGCATTGTATGCAATGGGAGTGAGAAGAGACTGTTTGTTTGGATTATCTGCACCTTTCCAGTTATGGCACGGCCACACCTTTTTCTGGCATGGTGAAAACCTAGAGGCATTTCCAAAACGAGAGGAATTTTGTGAAGATCTTTGATTATTGACAATACCTTGACTTTTTTTAATTTTATTTATTACAGGTATTTACATAGCACAGACAATTTACGCTGCGCTTTACATTCATATCAGTCCCTTCCCTCAAGGAGCTTGCAATCTAAGGTCCCTATCTCACATGCATACATCATACAATGGGCAGTTTAGACAGGAGCCAATTTACCTTTCAGCATGTCTTTGGAGTGTGGGAGGAAACCGGAGTACCCGGAGGAAACCCACGCAAGCACAGAGAGAACATGCAAACTCCCTGCAGATAAGTGATAGGGGCTGGATACAAACCGGGGACCCCTAGTGCTGCAAGGCAGAGAGCTAACCATTACGCCACTGTGCTGCCTTGACTGTAGTGTAGTTCTTATAATTATAATAATTTTAGGTACAACTAGAATAAATACCTTAATCTGTCTTGATATCAGCCTCCTGGCATGCTGGCATCCCCTGCACAGCAGCACTCATTTTAAGGGAGGGATGGGTAGCACTAGGAGCTAATCAGGCTCTGGTACTTGCACATGTACTGAAAGGGAACATGCTCATGGGGGAGAGAGCAGAATGAGTAATAAAGATGACTTGTTAAGGTGCCCATACACTGCACGATAATCGTATGCGATCAGTTTTTCGTACGATAATCGAGCAGTGTGAACGGAGACGTGCGACCGTTTCTACTGTACGGTCGCACGTCTTCTGTCGAACCAGCATGTTCGAAAACCAGCCGGGAATCGTACGATTCTCGGCTGGTTAGAACGGTGCTCGGAAGATAAATGCCGAACGGGCCGGTGTGCGCACGCGCACACTGCCCGTTCAGCATTGCGGTCATCGGAAGCCCGCCCCTCAGGGGGGCGGGCTTGCGATGATCGAGAGTGCGATCTGCCTGTCCAAGATAGGCAGATCGTACGTTTTTTTAATCCCTGTACAACCATCGCAAGACTAAAGTCTTGCGATGGTTGTAGAGTGTATGGCCACCTTTTAGTCTTTCCACTCCTTTACTGTCCAGTCAACAGGAAGTAGGTATGATTCTACTGTATTTCTCAAAGGCATTTTAGGACTTGCTCATTAAGAAAAAAAAAAGTATTTTGTGTGAAGCCCAATGACCCCCAGCCCCAAAAAAAACAAACGCACACCCTTCCCGACCACTTTATACTCTTATGTGATCTCTTGCTGTTCCTTCTGTTGCAAACACCACAACATACTTGCAGGGTTATTAACTAAAGGGTGAAGAGTTTGGAGAAGTCAGGAGAAGTGAACAATCTAGGACAACATAGCTGAACTGGAAAGTGAGCTGCATTGGAGACTTTTTCCACATCAAATAATTTGGCCTAGATTGTTCACTTTACCTGCCTTCTCCAAACTCTTCACCCTTTTGTGAATAACCCTGTTGGTGTTGGCTGCTGTTGGAGCTCACTGGTCATGCCACCCAACACCATCAGCTCTGACAGAGGGGCTGTCATATGACAGAGCTGATGGTGGTTGGGCCTAGCAAGTGCCCATAGTTACATAGTTGATAAGGTTGAATAAAGACACCGGTCAATCGGGTTACTAAGATTACCTGTGCCTCTGCATGTCTTGCTTGCTGAGAAAAGTATCTAGATGGTCCTTGAATGACTCCATACTTCCAGCTGATATTACTGTCTATGGAAGTGAGTTCCACAATTACATACAGTATGTCTAGCTTTCCTAACTTGAGCAGGTATATAACAATTTCTGGTATAGGAAATAGTAATGTTTTGGAATTCTGCATTGGACTACGGCTTTTATAATATAGCTGATCATGATTGGAATCAATCTCGGCCAACCCAACCATTACCGTACTGGGCCATACACCCATATGGGCAAAGTTGTAGAATTTGGCCATATGACATCCTTGCCAAATCTAGTTGGAGGAAAACTTGAATGACAACCATATACAGTGGTACCTCGGTTCACGAACGCTTCTGTTCGCAAACAGGAAGTTTGGCAAAATTTTGCTTCCGTTCACGAACTGCGCTTCGGGTGACGAACACAACTGCAGCCATTTTCCCTGCTCTTGACACATGGTCATTGCTTCCTCTAGTCGGGATCACTGTCTGATCACAGTTTGATTCGGTTCGCAACCAGAATCGTGGAACGAATTAAGTTCGTGAAGCGAGGTACCACTGTACATTGTTGGATTTATTCCACCCAATCTGTATCCAAATATATAGTTACTGTTCAGAGAAGTAAATACACAAGATGATTAGATGGAAATGAGGCCTGGGTTGACCTTCCTTCCTGATTATCGGCACGTGTATATGTGCCCTAGGGCCATTGTGCTGAATGGGACATGAGGTTTGTGGTTGGTGTTTCCCAGTGCACAGGGGCAGAGTCAGTAACACATCCCTTGGCGTCTGTCAGACAATGGCTGGGCTTGTTTGCTCCTTCTGGCTCCTGATTGCTGATCGTGGAAAATAGTGTGCAGGGAAACACAATGGTGTAGTGTAGTGTTATCTGGAGCCAGGGAACTGACAGAGGGAGGTGTCTTATCAGAGCGAACAGCTGGATTTGTTTCTGGAAGCATCTGACCACTGTGCTACTGCTGCCTGACAGACTGGAAATGGTTGTTTTGTGTGTCTCTATAATGGATCAAATTAAACTGTCAGGAAGATTTTATGAGAGCTCCTGCATGCGTGGAAATGATGTTCCTCATATTCCAGATTGAGATTGGTGTTGCCTTATGATGGTTGTAATGAATAATTGTCAGTTTGCTCTAATAGCATAATCAAGACGGACATTCTGACATTTTAGATGTGTTTTGACTTTGCAGTAGACCATAGAGATGTACACATGTACAGAAAAATAAGATAGCGGGATCCAAAGCATAGGAAATATAAATTACTTAGGGGGGTCCCTATTCCGTATAAGTGTCCATGGGCAGGTGCTCCCGCTGCTAAATTCAATATTAAATATATTAGAGCTGCAACTAATGATTATTTTCATTTTTTTTGATTAATTGGATTTAAAATAATGAAATACCATCTTTTATTTAAAATGAAATACACAAATGCAGTGTTACAAACATAGAATTTACTTAAGAATAAAACGGCATGCACAATTTTTTGCAATCGAACTGCAATAGGGCGCACGGCATTGCGGTACTGTGCGTTCCAGTGCGGGTGATCACACTGCGAGCAGCAGGCACTTTTGGGGTGTAATTGAGATGTATTTATCTATCTATCTATCGCCATGAACATTGGCCCGAAAATTATTGCCTGCCCTGATGAGTAGTGGAATGTCGTTCTTTGTATGTAGGTGCACACAACTTCAGTGTTTTCATTGGTATGTGTGCGTTGGCGGGGGACTTACATTTTTTTTTTTAAACTTGGCACGTTGTAGATGACAGGTTCTCTTTAAGGTGACATTAGGGGTCTGTTAGACCCCCGAGTGTCACATTTCCAAGTCAATAGCTTTAGCTGCGGATTGACATTTGCCTGCTAAGGCAGCTGAATGTAAACACAGCAGGCAGTGGGCATGTGCAGTAGCCAGCCTGCTACCGGCTATTGCAGTGCAAAATAGCAGGCTGGCTATTGCTCCTGGCCTCTGGATATGAGACATGCCGCCGGCCTTCTACTGCCAGCAGTTGAACCCTGGGGGGGTCTCCCCTCCCCTGGGCGACAGCTGCAACGGTCTTTGTCCAAAACCCACTGCTTCTGCTGATACAGGCGGGGGACACCAACGGGAATCGGAAGGGACACAGACTGCCTTGTGTCGATGCAGCTTGCTTTTGACATCAATTTAGGATGATTTGGAGATCCCTACAAATTCATGCCTAAGCTTTTGAGCAGCAATTGGCCTGCTTCATGCTGCTTTTGTATTTCCATAGGCTTCTATTGGGGGAGAGGTTCTGACCTGGACAAAAGCCCATTGAACCTTGCACTGCTCAGTACTAAAAAGAAGGGTAAAAAATGTCCAAAATCAGGGAACATCGTTATCTATGCCTGTATTGTAAGCCACTTTATTTTAATTTCCTTTTTTTTTAATCTTCGTTTTCTGCATTTACTATTAGGTTGGCCTTCGATGGGCAGATGGCTCTCTGAGAACAATGCATGGCTAGACATCTGCCCGCACTCAAAATCATGCCCTGGAGCTCCGGGATCCACTGCAGTTCTCTTCCAACATGTGTGCTTGTTCCCTATTCTTCTCATAATGGAGCTATCTGTGCCTGCTTCCAGCAAGTTTGGAAAATCTGTATGCAGTAGTAGCTACTTCTAATGATTGAAAATACTAATTTTCGCCCACTTGGAAAGGTCTAGTTGCCCATATCTTTGCACGTGATGCTCAGATTTAGCTTAACACGTTGCAATCTGACTGTACAAACTCTAACTACATAGGGCAAGGGCCTACTTATCTGAATACAAAATAAATTCATAGTTTGGGTAGGTCCTTATATTACATAGGTTTGGCACATTTTGAAAAGATTGTATACCGGTAGTTAAAGTGTAAACGTGTATTGGGGGCTTTAGTATAACCCCTTCACAGACCGTGCTGCTTCTAGCCAAACTCGCATAAGGGTGAATTCACACTAGGTGCGTTGGAAAAAATGTTTTCTCCAGTGCAGCCCCAACGCAAGACAAGACACTCTGCCTTGTCACAGATGGACACCATCCACACCACAGTGTTGCAGTGGGAACTCGCTGGTGTGCGCTAAAAAAAGAATGGCATGCAGTACTTTTTTCAGCACAACGAGATCCAACATACTACAACCACCTCGCAGCCCGCTATGCCTGAATGAAATGTCAGTTGTGACAATTAAATAAAGTTCTAAAAAAAAAATACAGCCATACACACGCACATCGGCACGGTAGGGAGGGAGGGTTAGAAACTCTGTCACGTTTTTATATTTATTGCTGGCAATGTCCCCATTGGGGAGATTTTACCCCATTTTCTGGTTGGAACAGGAACTGATGAGAAATCTTATCAAGGATGACACAGACAAAAACAATTGTTTTTGTTTTTATTGGAGTGAGGAATTGTTCGAACATGTGACCATAATTATATTGCTGTGTATGGCTTTCCTTTTTGGTGACAACCGTACCTCCATTTCTTGTAAGGGTTTCACAAGGGAAGGAGGGACAAGAAGTGAGGGGAACTCCCTCCAGTGGAAGACAGAAATAAAAGCCTGTCGGCAATTTAAAGTCTTCCCCACTCTTTCTAAAATAAAAGACCTTTTCTTTGGTGTAAGTTGGGCTTCAAATCTTCCCATTTGACAGTCATACCATGTTTTGTTTGCCGCTTATGGCAATATACTGCCCTTCCCTGATATGGTTAGTAGTTTTTATTTTGTTTTTTTTTCTGTGCAACCAGTTTTTGGTTCCTTCACATGGATCTGAACTCAAAGTGAAGATGTGAGTGTGCCTGCAGCCCCCATAGCTGTATATCTGCAGTGTGGAATCTTAAGATACTGCTGGTCTTAGGAGATTGGGAGTGAGATTTGGTGATATCACTACTCCACTGCTGACTGCTCTCCTTGCTGGAGGCTTTGACATGAGGAAGCAAATCTCTGCCTTTACCATGATGGCCGTCTCCACACAGAGACACAGTGCAGAACAAGTCATGGCAAGTCAGTAATGGAGAAAGGTCCGCTGCAGGGAGTCCACAGGGAATTCTTGCAACTAGTCCTTCCTTTTTTGGTGGGGGGGAAACTTCCAGAGATCAGTTCCTCTTTCATTTTCTACAATGCGACATAGCTGCTTTAACCTGAAGGCCAAGATTCCCGTTTTCTAAGCCTGTAGTTATTCAGTGGAGACTTAGTCACAATCTTACACCTATGATTTCAGCTCGCTATCCACTCCCAAGGTGTAAAACTATTGTCAGATCTGCAGATAGGATTTTGTGCAACGCGCCCCTTTTCTCTGACCTCTGTTTCTGCATACTCATTTGTGACCCCACTGTCAGTCTAACATGAAAAATCATTACGTGTGCAGGAAATGTCATCTAAAAGACTGCTGTCACTTACACATATAGAAGAATTGAAAATCAAATGTTGGTATTTTTCATCATAGTACAGCTGATTTTATAAGGACCCGCTGCTGTCCACAACACAGGTCACCTATATAGACTTGTGTCAGGGCTTGGAAGCTGAATCTGCTGTTAGCTGACACAAGCTGTTATCATTTTCCATGGAACAAATCGCTCAAGCTGTGTATTCCACAGGAAATAAATATTTACCAGCTTTATATTCACTCTGTAGTTTGACATAGAGAAGTTATTGTTAAAGTATCATTTAACCCCTTCATGACTGAGCTTGTTTTTGGTTTCTGTTCGTAAATGACTGACACACTTTTGACATTTTTGCTGTGTGATTCTTCCACGTCAGTAATATACTTTCTTACAAAGTGCACCCACACATATTATATATTGTTTTTTAGAGGACAGATAGGGCTATATATTTATATCACATATGTGTGTCTAACGCCTCACTTAGGACAAATACAAATTAAAAAAAGAGGAAAAAACGTAAAAAAAAACTTTTTTTCCCAGTTTTGATTTGTAGTATTTTTTTTTAACAAAACCAGCACAGCTAAAAAAAAATGCAATACATACATTCATTTATTTGTCCCTTATTTTTAATTTTTTTACACTTTTCACTATTTTTTTTAATTTATTTACACTTTTCACTTTTTTTATACTGACAAATTTTATTTATTTAATTATATCAGGCAGTCATTGTGAATTAATCTCACTATTACTGCTTGATAAATTAATACATTTTTTTTATTATCAGGCTGCTTCAAACTTCAGAACAGCCGATAATAAGTTAGTGACACTGATCCTGCAGCAGTTCAGGATTCAGCTGTCAGTGAATGTTTCAGAAAACTTAAACATTCTACTTTCAAGAATAGATACATTATGTGTCTAATACATAACATTTTGTATCTATTCTTGAAAGTCAAAAAAAAAAAAAAAAAAAAGCCAGTATAGCTTGAGAGAGATATCTCTCGATCTATACGAGCTGTCAGAATGCCGGCAAAAGCCGACATGTGTGTCTGCTTTGCTGTGACTCTCAGACACCCGATATTAAGGTATCGGGTGTCTGAAAAAGGTTAACCCTTTCAGTAATGGATCTCTAGATAGTTAGACATCCATTACTGAAAGGTAACCGCTGATTCTCAGCGGTTAGCTGCCTTCTAGTGCAGCAAATAACTCGTCACGTACAGTGTACGTGACGAGTCATTTGGTCCCTTTGTGGCTGGACGTACAGTGTACGTCTCCCGTCACGAAGGGGTTAAAGCCTCTCTTTTTTTTTGCATAGATCTACTGCTAGCTAGCAGTAGATCTATGCAAAAAGTGTAAACAAAAAAAACTTACCTGTGTCTTCCCTGCGCACTCCTGTCCGAAAATGTGAAAATTCTCAGGTGGCCGCTAAGCATCTTGGGGCAGGCGCACGCGCAGTTCACATTTTCATCCGGGAGATGAGGAGAGACACAAGGTAAGTATATGGACAGCGTGCACCCGCATGCAGATATCGTGGGACAGGAAGTGCCAGCAAGGACAGAGGAGTTGGCGATGGATCGGAGACTCGCAGCAGCGCTGGAGGGACAGATGAAAAGGACAGGAAAGAAGAGACATCATTTAAGGTAAGTGCTGACATTAACATTGGGGGGAGGGGACATTTGTTAAACTTTATTGTCACTAAGTTCTGCCCATTTGGTACTGTTTATGACATGCAATATGACAGATTGTAACATTGCTAGCCATAATTAGGTCATATGAAAGCTGATAGAACCACTAACTGCATTGGGAAATGATTTGAACTGCTGTAAGGTTGTTGTTTTTTTGTCCCCGCTGGGTTGATTTACCTGCACTGTTTGTCAAGGTGACCAAGAAAGAAACGTGATGGGAAAACCAAAATGTTAACAGTTACACAAGAACAGAAAGCGAGGGAAACATCTTCCAATAGGGATGGCTGTTCTACTGATGTGAACAAAAAAAAACAGAAGAGCTCCAGACAAAAATGGATGTTAACATCTATAAAGTTCAATAATTTTGTTGATCAAACGGCCAATGCATTTCAGGGGCAGACACAAACTCCTTCCTCAGGGCTTGAAAATGGTGAGAATGAAGGAATGGGCTTTGTATATTGCAGGCAGTAATTGGAGTCTGTCAGACACACTGCAGTCACTGCTGGCAATCTCCAAATTTTGGGAGCAATACCCTTAGTTGCAATAAGATCTAAATCCTTATGGTTTCCAGGCCTTGATAAAGGGGGTTCTGCCTGAAATGCGTAGGTTGTTTGATCAACACCGCTATTAAACTTTTTGATGGACTCTAACATACGTTTTGGTCTGGAGCGGTTCTGCTTTCTGTCCCGGATTTGCTATTTCTATTCCCTGGGTCCTATCGGACACTGCATCTTTGAGCTCCTTAACCATAAGCTAATGAGCTACCTACAAATCAAGTTGGGTCCATCATAAAGGATAGCAAGAGACTCCTCCCAGCACCTCATTTTGTAGAGCTTTCTGCTCAGTTCCCATATAGTACAGTATGTAAAGGGAATTCTTCTCAGTGTCGCACAGGCAACAAGTAAACATTGGGGTTTTAAGCATTCCCTAGTCTATGGCTATACATACACTCCAAAGAGAAACAATACTTTCACATCAAATGCAATACACTGCCATTCCAACAGAGTTGTGAGAAATCATAATGGGGTGTATTCATATAACATTCACAGAGCGAACAGCTCTGCAAACATTTGAATTTTAGATGTGCAGCACATTATGGCCACTGGATGGAGTGAAGGATGCTCCTCTGCTCCATCTAGTGGCCATATTGCAATGCAAATGTTTGCCGTGCATACGTGTTTTTGGCCATGCCCCATGCGTAAATAAGTAGTATAAAGAAGTTTAACTTTTAGGGGCAGCTAAAGGAATAAGGACGCCGCAAGACTTGAACAAGTATTTATTCAGCAAGGATTTATTAACATAAGTGGTCAAACAGCTAATGCGTATTGAGGGGTCAAACTCTTCCCCCTTCGTTATTAAACCCTCATTGGTTTTTGCATATAGCTACTGCAAGCAAGCAGTAGCTATATGCAAAATGATTTAAAAAAAACAAAACCCTTTTTGAAAGGCTTAATACTTGCCTGTGTCTTCAACAAGTGCTCCGTCCGTGCATCTGAAAATTTATCGGGCGGCCGCAAGGGATCTCGGGGCGGGCGCATGCACAGTTCAGATGTTCGGCCGGGAGACGAGGAGAGACGCAAGGTAAGTATATGGAGCAACGTGCACCCGCACAGACTCCGTGGGACATGAGAGAAGCGGAGGACAGAGGAGTCGGCGATGGATCGGAGACCCGCAGCAGCGTTGGAGGGACAGCTAAAAACGACAGGAAAGAAGATTGGATTAAGAGGCATCATTTAAGGCAAGTCCTTACTTTAGCACTGTGGGGTGGGGGTGGGGACTTTAGCCTTTTAATGTCACTTTAAATGTTGACTCTGAATGCACAAAGGTGCTGGACAGTGGTTGCAATGTGGTGCAAATCTTTTTTTTGTTAGTGTACATTATGGGACATTTGAGCGCTATAAAGTGATTTTTGAAGAGTGACCAGTCTTGTTTTTGGCACGTTTCCAGTTGTGTTCATGGCGGTCAAACCTGCATGTTGACAATTGATATATTTCACTAGACTGAGAAGGTGCAGAAGGAACTGTGTTCACCTATATGAGGAATTATACTTATTACATAACACACATTAGCACATGGTAACAGTGGATCTCCTTGGCCTTCATGTTTGAGGAACGAATAGTCTTATGCAACGTAGGTTTCTCAAAGCAACCTTGTTACTCCCCTTCCCTGCAGCATGGCACCCAGCATGAAATGAAGTATCTTGCTGATATGGGCGTTCTAGACTGTAATAGACACACACATGGATGAACGTGGCCTACTTTGATGCGACGGACACGCAATGCCTTTTTTTCCTCATCACAGGCCTTGCCTGGTTTGTACACACACGTTTTGGCATAGCATTGTGTATATAGAACCAGGGCGGATACTGGCACCGTACCTGCGCTTTGTATATAACCCTTAAAACCATTCCTCACACAGAATATCAATCCAAGTGTATGGCAGCTTCTTATCACCCTGAAATATTCAAGCTGCTATAATGGAGGTGGGAGGAGGCCCAGCTGTGTGTGGGAGAGGGGAGAACATGGTGTTACAGAGCAATGAAATTTCCATTAACTCTCCCTGTGTGAGATTTTCTGTAGTGTCCAGTGTAACCCGTCAGTGATCACCCCCTGCCCTGCATAGCTCAGCGATTACTGAGCAGCTTACTAATGAGAGTCAGTAAATATATGTAGGCGTGCTGTGGCAGGTAGAAGGTGCTTCAGTCCCGGCTATATTTTTACTGTGTTGTGTAGTGATTTTCACCTTATAGTGTTACCAGCTGCTATTGACACAACTTCTACACAATCTGCTAGCGTCAGGGCTTTGTATATCTCGAGAGCACAGCTTCAAGACTTTCCTGAGGTATACCATTCACCTTGCACAGCGGGTTGCTTGTCTCCTCATTTTTCGGAATGACCCTGAATGCAAGCCTGTGAAAATCTAAAGCTGGCCATACACTGCTCGAATTTCGCCCAACTCGGCAGAAATTCGAGCAGTGTGTGGTCCTGTCGGCACCCTACGGTTGACACGACGACAAAACAAGCTTTAGTCAGTTGTTCCATAGCCTTTGCAATGGCCTTTGACATAACACACAGAATCAAGTAACAAGAGGCTCTAGTCCGTATCAAAACTAATGTGGAAACACCTTATGAATATGGAGGTAAATATTAGGGATGCACCGATACCGTTTTTTTGGCATACCGATATTTTGCTTTCGGTACTCGCCAGTACCGATACCGGTGTTCCACTGGCATGGAGCCAGCTTCCTGATTGCTCGGAAAGCCGGGTCCATGTTATTTGGCCGGCTCAATTGTGATTGGCCAGGAAGCCAGCTTCCCAACCAATCAGCAAGGACCCAGCTGTTCGGCTAATCAGGAAGCACTGATTACTCGCCAAGCTGGTTCCAGGTTGCCCCCCCTCATCCAAATACTCGTATCGGCGCCGGTGCATCCCTAGTAAATATAAAACTTGCATTAAAGTTTAAAGGAGAACTATGGGGTCAGTGTTTTTCCCCATAGTTCTCCTTAGGGTAACGGGAGGACACAAACTAGCGTCCTCCCGTTAACCTAAGCTCAGTATACCGCGAGCTACAGCTCGTCGTATACTGAGATGCCGGAGCGGATCCCGACATGGACGTCGGGATCCGCCCAGCTACGTGAGTGACAGCTGGCTCTGCCTATCTAGAGGCAGAGCCAGCTGTACCCGTCCGTTCCGCCAGTCAGCGCTGGCAGATGGGAGAGGGGAATCCAGCCCCTCCCCCTGTCACGGCAGAGAGCCGTGACAGGATCGATAGGTGAGCGATCCCGGTATGTGTTCGCTCACCTCCCGATCTACTGAGCCGACCTGTGACAGTCTCATTGTCACAGGTCGGCTAGAACTATGAGGTGAGTGGAAATCACTCATCTCATAGTTCTCCTTTTAAGGTACCTTTGGTACAGTTCTCCTTTATGTCCCATGTACTGCCATGCATGTCGTGACCTCATTCATTCCTATAGGCGAGCCATACTCATGACAGCCTCCAGCGATCTAGTGGAGTACGACTAGAATGGATAGGGCCGCAGTGCTCATGAGCTGTATGTAGAGGACCCGTTGGGGATGTTTTCAGGGGAAAGGCAGTGCGATGTTGAGCAGGGAATATTGCTAGAATGTGTAGAAGGTAAGTATGTAACCTTGTGCTCCATTCTTTCTGTATTATAAATGAAGTTGCAGCCTTCCCTGTATAACATCAGCATTTTCTATCGATTGATGGAAGAAGATAAGATGCTTCCAGATTGATGGCTGACCACAGTTACTTCTGTACACATCAGCAGTTTTCATTCTCATCATTCATTTATCTTTTTAAACTTAGTCCTGTCGGTAGAAGTGGGCAGAGGAAGGATTTGTGTTCCTGTTGTGTTGGGAGGCAAAGTAGCTCCAGCTCAACAGCTTAGAGGAAATTCTTCTCTTACCAGTCTTACCAGTACCAATAATTACCAGTTGAATGTAAAACTATTGTTTCAACTTGCGCAAACTGGTAAAGGGAATGTATAATGATTTTCTAGATATTGTCTTTATTATGGTCGGGACTAAAAGAAAAGAAAATGGTAAAATATTACCTAAAATGTGTTTTTTCTATCCTGGCAGCAGGGGGTGCTAGAGTCTACACGAAATGTGTTTATTTACAGAAGTTAAAGAAGAACTCCGGGGAAGAGTCTACCCCCACACTGCAAGGGATAAGTACTCGGTTTTTGTCTAGGTTCATAAATAACAGTTATACTCGCCCAATCTTCAGAGCAGGCTTGATCTCAGACCGATCCCTTCTACCTGTCCCCACCTCTGCTGCAGTGATGGTATGTCCCTCGGCATCCCCATGTCCTACGCACTGTGTATAGACGTGATGACTCGGGAACCTTAGACCGATGCATGCAGTGGAGAGGGAGAGAGGCTGACAGGAGCAGTCTAAGAGCAAGCTGACTCCGAGGATCTGGTGAGTATAACTTTATTATTTTTGAACCTAGACAAAAATGAGCACTTAACCCTTGCAGTGTGGGAGTTTTTTTTTCCTGGAGTTCTGCTTTTAACCTCTTGCCGTCCGCCCGTAGTAAAAAAACGGACGGACGGCACTGCAGCATCTGCGGGTTGCCGTCTCCAGACGGCAATTTTTTTCTGCTCGCGCGCGCCCCCTAGCGGGCACGCACGGGCAGAAAAGACCCGATAAATGCACACACCCGGTACCGGGTGT
>NW_017307895.1:236959-263798 GCF_000935625.1 Nanorana parkeri
TAATAAATGTTTTATCATTTAATATAGGGGAAACTGTTTTTTTTTTTTAAATTTCGGTAATTTTTCCTTAATATATAAAAAAATAAAACCCCCAGTGGTGAATAAATACCACCAAAAGAAAGCTCTATCTGTCCCCAAAAAAGGGTATAAAATTCATTTCAGTACAGCGCTGCATGACGGAATAAATGTCAGTTAAAGTACCGCAGCGCTGAATACTGAAAAATGGCCTGGATGGGAAGGGGGTTTAACACCGCGGATGTCAACTGGTTAAAGTAGAACAGAATCCAAAACTTTTTTTTTTTAATTATTTACTTTTGGATCGAGTAAACGAGGTTTATAACCCGTCAGCTTTTTTTTTTTTAACCATCTGTGTGTTTTTGGGGAGATTTCCCTTCACTTCCTGTCTGATACCCACAACTGGAAGTGAGAGTAAAGTCAGCAGGGTCCCCAGAACTAGTGTCCCCGGAAGCTTTACGATCTATTTCTGCTCTTCACTGATAACAGTCACCAGGACAAATGGAGAGGGTGAATCTCCCTGACGGGTACACAGACAGCAATAAAGACATGATCGGGGTTCTTATCTCTCTAAACTCTATCCACCATGATAATATAACATTTGGCTTTAGTTTCCCTTTAAGGAGTCCTCAGAGCAGTGACTCCTCCCTTATCACACTGCTTATTCCAAGGTTACGTTAAAGTCAAACTTTTTTTCCCCCCCTTCCCAATCCTGCTGTAGGGACTTACCTTCAATGATGCCTCTTAATCCGATCATCTTCTTCTTTCCTGTCCTTTTCAGCCTTCTCTCCAGCGCTAGTGCGGGTCTCTGATCCAGCGCTGACTCCTCTGTCCTGCTCTTCCCTCATGTATCACGGAGTCTGTGCGGGTGCACGCTGCTCCACAGACTTACCTTGTGTCTCTCCTCGTCTTCCGGCCAAACATCTGAACTGCGCATGCGCCCGCCCCAAGATCCTTTGTGGCCGCCCGAGACTCTTCAGATGTTCGGACGGAGCGCGCGGTGAAGACACAAGTAAGTTTTTAAACCCTTTTTAAAAGGTTTTTTTTGCATATATCTAGTGCTTGCTAGCACTAGATATATGCAAAAACATGCAAGGGTTTAATAACCCTTTAAGACGTATGATGCCTCGAAGCAAGGTGGTCTTTTGTGCTGTCGCTTTAGTGAATCCATTGTACTCTTTGTTGTGTACTATATTTTTCTTTGTAAAACAAAGATTGTAAAAAGGAGATAAAACGACAATAACGATTATTTCCCTGCATGACCTCTGTGGTTGAATATACTGTATGTGAGCTGCTTTTTTCAACATTTAGAATATGGCAGTAGAAGCACTTCTATTGATTTTACAATGGACTTTCTAATATAGCTATCCTGATGTGTTCTTTGCAACACCAGAAATGGACGAATCCCAGAAGTCAAGTACTCTGCATCAACAAATTATTAAGAGGCCTGTATTAACCGCTTGAAGACCCCCATCCCATCCAGGCCATTTTTCAGTATTCAGCGCTGCGGTACTTTGACTGACATTTATTCCGTCATGCAGCGCTGTACTGAAATTAATTTTATACCATTTTTTTGGGGGACAGATAGAGCTTTCTTTTGGTGGTATTTAATCACCACTACGGGTTTTATTTTTTACTATATTCAGGAGAAATTACTGAAAATTTTTGGGAAAGATGTTATAAAACAACTAATATTACCCACTTTTTTGGTAAAATATAAAAGACTGGGTCACGTCGGGTAAATAGACACCAAACATGTCAAGCTTAAAAATTGCACGCACTCGCGAAATCGCAAAAAAACTAGCATACCCAAAATTGGCCATAGGCGACACTTTAAAAGCTTTTTCCGCTCATCAGTTTAGTGTTATCAGTGATTGATGGCCCTAAAATGCTCTCACTGCGACGTTCGCGGCGATATGTAACATGTGCGGCGTTATGGGCGCAATCATCGCTTTCGCAGGTATGCGCACCTGACGCATGTTTACATGCGTGTATGTAGGGGTGGGGACTTTAAAAAAAAAAAATGAATACATTTTTATTTATGTGTAACGTAAAAAAAATTTTTGGGAAACTTGACAATTTTTTCCTATTTTTTTTTTTTTTCCCACTTAAATTTATTGCTATCACAGAGGGGGCTAAGAAACCCCTATATGGATAAGATACCCCTAAAGTATGTTACTGGCAGGATCACCAGTCTAAAAGCTTGACAAAATAATTGCATTCACCCGCCACATTTAAAGAAGTATTCTGGGGAAACTTTTTCTTAAGGGTTAAGTGTTCGTTTTGGTCTAGGGAGAGAAATAATGTTTTACTCACCCGTACCTTGGGGCTGGCTTGAGACTGGTCCCTGGAGCCTCTCTCCCCCTCTGCTGCAGAGGTCTATGGTCCCTGAGTCACCATGTCGAATACAGTGTATAGGATGTGAGGATGCCGAGGAACACACCATCACTGGAGTATAGGAGAAGACAGGCTGGAGGGAGCATTGTGACAGCCGGCCAGCTCGGAGGATTGGGGGGAGTATAACGTTCTTTCCTCCCTAGACCAAAACAAGCAGTTAAAGGAGAACTATGAGGTGAGTGCTTTTCACTCACCTCATAGTTCTAGCCGACCTGTGACAATGAGACTGTCACAGGTCGGCTCAGTAGATCAGGAGGTGAGCGAACACATACTGATAACACTAAACTGATGAGCGGAAAAAGCTTTTAAAGTGTCGCCTATGGCCAATTTTGGGTATGCTAGTTTTTCGCTCACCTCTCGATCCTGTCACGGCTCTCTGCCGTGACAGGGGAGGGGCTAGATTCCCCGCTCCGATCCGCCAGCGCTGACTGGCGGAACGGACGGGGGAGGGGGTGGGTACAGCTGGATCTGCCTCTAGATAGGCAGAGCCAGCTGTCAGTCACGCAGCTGGGCGGATCCCATCTTCTACGTCGGGATCCGCTCCGGCTGCGGCGTCTCGGTATACCGCAAGCAGCAGGTCGTGGTATAATGAGCTTAGGGTGACGGGAGGATGCTAGTTTGTGTCCTCCCCGTTACCCTAAGGAGAACTATGGGGAAAAGACTGAACCCCATAGTTCTCCTTTTAATTAAAAAAAATAGATACATTTCCGGACCAATAAACTGCAATATATTTGATTTTTGGTCTTGGGTTTAGATCCGCTTAGTTTGCTTACTCACAGTAGGCTCAGAAATGGTTATAATTTTCCAATGTGTATAGGAAGGAAAAGGCTCCTACTTCCTATTCATATGTGCTTTGATACCAATCGGGGGGGGGAATGGAAAATCCAGCTATACAATGATTACATCAGCGGTACCTGTTGGATTTGGTTAGTGTGTGTGACTCTTACGCGGTCTGTTCATGACGCTGAAGTTTGTCAGGAGATTTGTATCGCAAGGTATAACGTTGTAATGATACACATAGGTGAAGAAAGTGCTCCTAGATATAATGGGAGAGGTTGGACACATTGACGTCCTCCAGCCACAGGAAAAGCAGCATAGGGCACAAATCTACAAACTATGGAGAAGTATTGTCATTCTAGGACAAGACTTCAGTACTCCTATCCTATTCTCTAGAACGTAGAAGGTGGTTTTTCTGTAGTCAGAGATAGCTGCGAACGATGTAAGTAAGAGGTGGGCGACTTCTGCCACACAAGCTGTGCTTTCACTACAAATCCCACCATGCATCTGCCTCTGGGAGTTATGCCTGTGGCTGTCAAGAGTCTTGCAATGGCTCATGGGACTTCTAGTTCCACAACAGCTGGAGGGCCTGAGGTGCCTACCCCTGATGTAAGTGATGAGTTATTGGCTGACACAATTTCTTGCAGGATCAATGTGTATTTTTGAACAGAAATAAAAAAGGAATTTCAATAATATATTTAACAGACCAAAAAGCAGCAATGTTGGGGTTTATATAACCTTTAACCTCCTATATTGACTGTGGGGGGAGTTTATCAAAACTGGAGCAGACAAAATCTGGAGCAGTTGCCCATGGCAACCAATCAGCATCTCTCTTCAGCTTGCTCGGGTAAAATTTGAAAATGAGACAGAGAAGCTGGTTTGTTGCAGTGCAAATCGGCTCCTGATTTTGTTTACTCTTTATTATTATTATTATTTATTACAGGTATTTATATAGCGCCGACAATTTACACAGCACTTTACATAGTGCACATTCACATCAGTCCCTACCCTCCAGGATCTTATAATCTAAGGTCCCTATCTCACATGCATATATAGGAGGGCCAGTTTAGACAGGAGCCAATTAACGTACCAGCATGTCTTTGGAGTGTGGGAGGAAACCGGAGTACCCGGAGGAAACCTACGCAAGCACAGGGGGAACATGCAAACTCCCTTTGATACATTCCCCTCTATGTGTTTTATGTGCTTCCATGTACAGACAATTTTTGTTGCTGATTGGACTGTTTTATAGACCTAATCTGTTGGTGAATCTTGGGTTAGAATTATAATGGCACATTTTGGCCTCATTCACATGGGTGTGCACATCCATACGGCGTAGATGTAGACAGTATGTGTCCCACGTGCGTGCACCCGGACCTGTACGGTGCAGCCGTGTCCTGTCATAGGGATGTACTGGCAGTTGCACTCAATTTGATATGATGGCTCTAGCATGCTGGCATGGCCGGTACTGTCTATGTCAGAGCATGTGTGACCATTTACAGGACGGCATACCCTGCATGGACATTAGTATTCTTATACAGTCATGGGCACATCCAGCTGATCTGCACTTCAGTCTGAAAACATAATGTGGGAATACCAGGATGTTACCCTATAAATACTGCTACTTCAATTACATGAAATCTTCCATTATATTAACTTCCTGTCACCTCCTGTACACCAGGACTAGGCTGGGGATAGGTGTTGGAAGAAAGGTTGAGTTGCACTTCTTTTTTTTTTTTTGCTGCTGTCGGTGGGAATAAATGCTGTCGGTAAAAATGTCATTTGTTTTTAGCCTAGAATATTGTTTTGTAACTTTGTCTGTTAGAAAACTCCCTACATGATCACGTGTAAAAAAATGCAATCAACAGCAATTCAGATATTTTTTATTTTTTTTATAGATCCTCAGATGCAGAACTAAAATAGTTCATACCACCATTACGCATAATTGATTATGGAAAGCACAGCACACATCGCTTTCTATAGCATGCAATTAGAGTCCGCTTCCTGGCGGAAGGGTTTTTACATTGATTTCACAGCTTGTGGCAGCATGCCACGGACTTTTATTAAAATGTGTGATGCTCAATATTAAAGGTGTGCTAGCAAAACAGTCATCTGCAAGTAAACTCAAAACTACTAACTTGCCTAGGGGTAATTCTGTCAATATGACACGAAAAATACACCGTGCAGACAGAGAGCTGACTTGCGGCTACTTAGGATTTGCAGGCAGCTCTCCAGGTGCACCTGCCAGTCAGTTCATGCTGGGAGTTGTAGTTTGGAATGATGGGTGACAAAAACAAAATAACAAGTCATTTTGTTTTTCAGTGTAACCAGTACAATCCATGTTCAATGAGAATAATTGTAAGTTATGAAATTTTAATTGTAAACACATGCTGTACTTTATATGGGACAGCTACGACTAAAATTGCTATTAACCCCTTCATGACTGAGGCCCTTTTTTCATTTTTTGCACCCATGTTATATTCCACATTTTAGGCCTTAAAATGACGTAAAACCCCCCAACGTTATATATTTTCTGAATGCCGAGACCCTATAGAATAAAATGGTGGTAGTTGAAAATTTTTACGTTGCGTAATATTAGCGCAACTCCTTATTAAACCCCAAAGAGTGCAAAATCGCAAAAAACGACCACATGGCCATAGTCGACGCTTTAAGCGCTTTTACTGCTCAGCAGTTTAGTGTTATCAGTGATTAATGGGACTAAAATTACTGTTCTCACTCCGACGTTCACAGTGATATGTAACATGTGCGGCACAATAGGCACAATTGTCGTTTTCGCACATAGGCGCACCCGACGCATGTTTACATGTGTATGTGGGGGGCGGGGGACTTTTTTATGCTTTAATTTTTTTATTACTTTTTTTTTTTTTTACACAACTTTATTGCTATCAGATGGGGTGCTAAGAAGCCCCTTATGTGATAGCCAATTTACATTACAGGTCCTCTTTATGGAGACATCAGGGGTTTCCAAGACCCCTATTGCCACCTAGGGACCCCCAGAGAAGCTGATGAAGACGAGATCTGCTTCACCAGCTTCTCCCCAGCTTCTGAAGCTGGAGAGTGACAGCAGAATGCGGAAGTGATGTAATAGACATCATTTCCTGCATTCGGGGACTGAAGAGGAGCACAGAGGGAAATCGTGTACCGATCTCCCTTTTGATCTCCTGTCACAGAGCAGCCATGCCGGTCCCGGCCGCATCGGGCACAGCAGATCTCGGGACCAGCAATGGCAGTGACTGCTGCTCCTATATACGCGGTCGGGCGTCCCTTGAGTCTCTAAAGCTACTCACTCGTCTGGCTCCGGTGACGAGAGGACGAGCGGATTCAGGCCTGCTGTGCAGTCATTTAGTCATTGGAATGGTTCATTTATTTATTACAGGTATTTATATAGCGCCAACAATTTACAGAGCACTTTACATAGTTCCCATTTAAATCATCTTGAGGAGCTTGCGGTCCCTATCTCACATGCATAATAGGACCAATTTAGACAGGAGTCAATTAACCTTCCAGCATGTCTTTGGAGTGTGGGAGGAAAACGGAGTACCTGGAGGAAACCCACACAAGCACAGAGAAAATATGCATGCACCACACCATGCAGATAGTGTCCTGACTAGGACTTGAACCTGGAACCCACAGTGCTGCAAGGCAGAACTACTAACCATTTAGCCGCTGTTTTTTACTTTTAATAATCTTGAGTTCCCATAATGCAGTGCAGACTTTCCTTTCATTGCTATGTTTCGGCGGAAGGCAACCTTGGCACTACATGATCGTTGGCACTGTGGAACTACAAGTGTCATTATTGCATTGCAAGACGCTGTCAGCCACTACTTCTAGTCAGAGGGGCCTCAGATTCTTTCTAAATCCCAAGCAGTTGCAGTGCCAAGGATGCCTTCCCCTGCTATACGTAAATTTAGCTGATATCCAATATCTTCCAGGATGTAACAACATTAAAAGAAAATGCTTTTTGCAGTCAGCATTGCGCATGACGCAGTGATGGGCGGACACTTATATGCTTTCCCTGTTCTACACTCTGGTTAGTTTGCTGTAACTAGAGGCATTTTTATCTTCCTTTGATAGCAGTGAGGGTTGCGGTACCCGTGTAGGTGATTGATACATGTGAGTGGATTGTGTTGGACGGCAGTGTTGTCATTTACTGTACATACACAATGGGAAGTTTTCTTTTCAAGGAGTTTTTTTTAGCCACAAGTCTTTTTTATGTTTTGTTGCTAATAAAGCTATTTGTAGCCAGTGGGTCCTGTGGCCTTTTCTTAATCCCCAGTTGTTACATTGTTGAGGTGAACTGGCTTGCTTACAGATGGAGCTCAGTGAATGCCAATTCTTGACTCCCACTCCACATATGAAGCTGTTTTTATACATGTTTTCAATATTTTCACGAGTGTTCAGTCCTGGATAAGCTGCTCTCACAATGCAATCAAATAGCAGTCCATTTGTTTCCAGCAGTATCCTGCTTGTCAGATGAGAACTCCTTCCAGTTTTCTGTACCAGGAAAGTGCTTACTTGGCCCTTGCTGTGGTGGGAGTGCGTCAATGACAGCTGACTGCGCACTCTTCTATAAAGCCGACACTATCTCTTGCTTTATAGGAGGATTTCTGCCTCTTGCTGGGACTTGATTAAGTCGGAGGGAAGGGCAGGTCAACCTGAGGTTACAGAAAAATGACTCCATTATATGTGAATGTGTCATTATGTACATGTACACAAGCATGCATCTGTGTGAGCGGCAGCTGAAGAACATGCTTCATGCATTTTCTTGACCTGGAGCTAGTGCTGGCTTTTAATGAATGCATGCTTTGTGTTGGGTATGGTATACAAGACGTATCTCACAGCTATATTTCTGGAAGACAATGCCTCTTCACATGTGAAAAGGGGGAATACACCACATGTTGTACTCTCAGTGCAGTCTCCTTCTGGTATCTTGTGCGTAAGCAGCCAAAAAATAACAAGATATAAATGGGACAGCTCATTAAAAGATAAAATCTTGCCTTTGCTGCAATGTTTACTTTCAATCCAGAGATTTCCTCTGCAGTACTTTTTTTCTGCCACTAGATGTCCTCAGTCTGATGACCAGCATTATTCAACTCCCTTCTTCTGAGCCCAGGTCGTCTTGGACCTGCCCCCAGCCTGTGATTGGACACTTAGACCGGTCCCTTCAGCCTCTGCTCCAGCGGTCTAAGGTCATGTGAACCATCTGCCAAGGATGCCAAGGGACATTACATCGCTTGAGCGGGGGGAGGAGACAGGCAGCGGTGTAAGAGCGGGCGAGTATAACTTTGTGGTTTTAGCTCCCTACACAAAGCGAGCTCTTAACCCTTAAAGTGAGGGGATGGCATGCCAAACAATCTCCTAGCAGTTTTTTGTACTTAAGTCCCACGTTAATTGTCATGTGAACATGAGATAAGGGGAGATCATTCAGTGGGGACTCCTATTCCAGCGACAACAGGCACACCATAACTGCATGCATCGCATGCGTTTTGACGCGTTCAGGTGCATTTTGTTTTTTAACCTCAAAATGCAAATTAGACCATTGTCACTTCCGTCTTCCACATTTTTCTTTCTGCACCCTATTCATGGTGGAAATCCTGGTACAGTTTGGCAATGATCTCCCACCACCACCCCATCTTCTGCCGATTATTTTTGTAATGTGTCGTAGAGGTGTGGACTACGAGTACTCGCCCAAATACTCGGTATCGGCACTGATTCTAGTATCGGTATCAGTGCATCCCTAGTTTTCACCATTCTCTACTCTATCCCAAACAATTGTTTTAAATGGCTATTCATAGACTTAGGTAGGTAAACCTGGCTTCTATAGATTACTGTACATTGGCTGCACCATTGTTCATTTATTTACAGAATAGATCCGATGGTGGAGAGTGTCCCCTCATGCTAGTTCTAATGACATTGACAGAGGATATCTTTCTGGAAATAATTTGAACTATTTCACTGTGTATAGTCGAAGGGACAATTGACACCCCAAAGGCAGCCGCTCATCTGCTTCACAATTCATTTGCGGAATAGATGTGCAGGAACCGTTGCTGGCCATTTCAATTTGTCTCCTCTGGAGCGTATGTGTCATTTCGTTTTATGAGGGGAAATGTTGGCGGCTCTGAAATAAAAATGTGCCGTCCTGGCTTGTATCTGTTTATTCCTGGAATGGTACATTTTAATAATGTAATGACATCAGGCACGCTGGGCTATTTTCGGTCCTATCATCGGACTTTTTTTTTTTTTTATTATTCCCCCTGTCAAAATCCAACACGTGGCCAGAGGTTCAGTGAGCTATTGAAATGTTGTCTTTAATAGACGCTAAGCTTCTCTTGCGCCGGTCACTCAGAATCGCACCACTGCAATTCTTTCTCATTAAGCTGCTGTTTTATCGTCTGTTTGTTTAGTCTTCCAGGCATCCATCTTTGTCTTTGGCATCTCGTTTATGTAATATGTGGGGATCACTCTGCATTTTATTACCAGCGAAGCAATTCTTTTCCTGGTAAATGGCTAGAACTGGATGTCGGGCTGTTCCTTTTCTTTCGACACAGCAGCTGCATACCTTTTGTGTGTGTTGCACTTGTGTAATGTGACATAATAGATAAACCGCCTGGCTATGATTTTCTAGGTATGCCTTACCTAAGGCATGTAGGCCAGACACAACAACAAAGGACATAACTACTACCGTGTTTCCCCGAAAATAAGACACTGTCTTATTTTTTTTTTTGCATGAAATAAGACACTAGGTCTTATTTTAGGGGGATGTCTTACCTGGCTGGGGGAGGACTGGACGAGGTTCCGGAAGGCGGCGTGCTGTTGCCGGTCCCGGTGTCGGCGGATGACATGTCGCTTCCATCGTGCGTGCGTGAGCTGCGGCCGGCGGGCGTGTGGGCGGGAGCTGAGGCTAAGATAGCGCTAGGTCTTACTTTCGGGGTAGGTCTTACTTTCGGGGAAACACGGTACTACATACTACTTAACATACTACAGGCAGTCCCCGGGTTACGAGCAAGATAGGGACTGTAGGTTTGTTGAATTTGTATGCAAGTTGGAACAGGTACATTTTTTAAGTGTAACTCCAGCTCAAAAATGTTTTGTTTGTTTTGGATAGCATTTGGAAGGGTTTACCCCCTGTAAAGTTTGTTTTGCTGTGTGTGCCCCTGTTTTTTCACCTCACTTTCTGCCCCTGTGACAATTGGATTTTGAAAATTTTGGGTTGTCACGGAAACAAGGATTGGTGATTAAAGCTTCAGTGGAGACACCTTTTTCCCATGATCACTCTTAACGCAGTGAATTTCCCTTCCTAGGGGTGGATTTCCTTTCACTTCCTGTTGTCTCAAGGACAGGAAGCGAGATTAAATTTTTATAATGAGGATACAGACAGCAGTAAAAACCTCAGTGACCCGGAAGAAGTGGTGGGCATCCCTCGTCTGCACATCTAACAGCTTCCTGTAATGTACGTACAGTACTACGAACCAGACCCAAAAAGGCGGGCACTCCTCATCGACACGAGCACGGTAGAGTTACAACTACCCCTGCTGTAGAGTAATAGCCCCGTTTGTAAGTAGGAGTCGTATGTAACTCGGGGACTGCCTGTACTATAGCTATTGAACCATTCAGGCCTAAAATGTATCTTTTTTAATAGTATAATAATTGCTACCTTTTTAGTCCTCATTCACACAGGGTGTGTTGCCCTGTACAGTGTGGAGGGCCAGTTTCTGATGCAGCTGTAACTCTATCTAGACACAGGAGCTGTGCACCCTCACACATTGCTTCCCACAGCTCTGAGTTTTCACAGCCGCACACAGACGGTGTATGGACCTGGATCCATCATGTCTGTGTCCGAAGCTGTACACCATCTGTGTGCTGCTGTCAGAACTCTTAGCAGTGTATGAGGGTGCATAGTACAAGTCCCATGAGGCATTGCAACACTGACAGTTACAGGCATGACTCCCAGAGGAAGAAGTATGTTGGGATTTGTAGTTTAAGCACAGGGTTAGAGTTGCCTACCCCTGGCCTAGAATATCTCACCTTGTGTAGTGAGTTATAAGAATTTAAAGTCCATCCCTGACATAGAATATCACTAAAATGAGACCACTGGGGCTGCTGATCTCACATTCAATATGGCACCCAGCAGCAGTTTCCCCAGTCATCTTCCAGGACAGCCATCGAGATATAGGCTCTGCCTACAGCTTTTGAATGTCTACACAAGGAAGGTGTTTACAGGTAAATAACATGCGTGTAGTCCACCAGACTCACAGCTTAACACAACTTTGCAGAGTAAACCTAGTAACCTTGTTTTTCTAATGCATTTCTTTTAATGATTTCTTTTCTTCCCTTGCACAGATCCTGGCTGGGCTTCCATTAACCGCGGGGTGCTGATATGTGATGAATGCTGTAGCGTACACAGAAGTTTGGGCCGACACATCTCAATCGTGAAACACCTCCGACACAGTGCATGGCCATCATCCCTATTACAGGTGTGTAAAATTGAAAGATTAGTTTTTGTTTCTTGTAGAATTGAACCATGCTAATACGTACCTGGTATAGCCATAGTTCACGATTGCCTGGGGAAAATGGGGTGTAAAGCTGTTAGAACTTTGTTTACATTTTTCCATATTCCTGAATGAAAGTGTGTGCTGGTAATTAAGAATACTGCTTAAACCTAAACTCAGGGCATAACCGCTTTCCCTTAGGAATATATTCTTCAATAGCCTTAAAGGATATAAATCTACTTTGTGTGCAACAAATGCCTTTTCAAACTCGGATACTACCTTGTTAAAGCAGCAGTGATGTCATCATTGGGCTGCACAGAGCCTGTACAGAGAGCAGAGCTGGAGGGGACGGGCAACCAGTAAGCCCCACCCACTACAGGGTGCCTGCAGAGAACTACAGGAGGGGGGCGGATGCAAGACCACTCACCTTGTACAAGGAGAAAGAGCAGCAGTGACTGGTCTTTATTATAGGAAGCTCTTGCACAAAGGCAAATTTTCACATAGATCTGGAAGAAATGCTTTGTGCATATCAAGGTTCGAGTAAGAATACACATGCCTCCTGGTTTTAGACCAACGCTGGACAAATCCCAGGAGCCAGGTCGCCAATGCTCCTTAAAATTTACAGTTGGCGCTAACTGTTTAGGTTTTTTCTAGTTGTTGTCAATGTAGCTGACACCTAGCAAAAATCCTGCCAGCCTCTGGATTGGTCAGACTGGCTTTTAAATGTTGATTTGTCTACCCCTGATTTAGACAATGTTTGCTTATCATAGAGTTCAGCTTTAGGTTTATGCAACAATGAGGGCAGCGTTCTATTACCAAATAGGTGTTAGCAGGGTTTGGGTGTTGCTGATTTGTTATCCAGGAATGTTTGGAAAAATATTAGCTTTACTTCCCTCTCATTTCTGCATCCTTTCCCTTCCTCTCAGCAGGAAAGATTCATAAATAACAATATATATAAGACAATTGTCGATGGTTTCTTCCTTTTAAAAGGCTGCTTTTCACTACATCCTGACTGCAGAGATGGGCAACAGTAGATCTTCAACTGGTGTGAAACTATAAGGGCCTGTTCACACTAGCCAGTCACTCTGAACACATGGCTGCTGATGTGTAATGACGGACACAATGCTGATGTGCCGATCTCGGCTCATTGTACTGTTTTTACCTTTTTTTTTTTTAATTAGACCATCGCAAGTTGTCTTGTTTCTTTATTGGGCCTGTGCCGGAAAAAGCAGCAATCCCAGCCCCTATGCTTCAGGTATAAATGCCCCCCAAGTCCCAGCATTCATCGCCTGTTTCTGTCTGACTTTTTATATCCGCAATATATGTTTCTGGGTTTTTCGTGCTGGAACTTGTAGTTACAAAGGGGCAGAATCTTTGTTTACCTGTATCGCTACCTCTGAGCACCCTGCATGAGTCCACCCCGCTTTATTCTTTTATTTTTCTATTCCAGTCACTAAGGACTGTTGCTATTGACCTGGAACTAATTAAAGTCTTTGTAAGAAATGACAGCCAGCCCAAGTTTTTTTACACTGGTTGCAGTGACCTGTACTAGTCTCTGAAAAGGTATGGCATTGTGCAATCGTGCACAATGATCACGTGCCCCTGTAATCTGTGTGGCAAGATGTATTGGCTGCCGTGTCGCAGAGACCTCATTTAGTTGGGGGTCAGTACTGGTTTGTATACTATATGTGATTTATCTAATAAAACGCTACGTTATTTTATAAATGGTTGTAATCTCTCTTGTATGCAAGATCAGCTACAGGAGTTTTTATAACCTTGACTTCAAATTTTATAGTAAACGCTAATGTTTAATTCTCAGTGAAACCTAGATCAGGAAGAGAGCAGTGCTTACTCCAGCTGCATAGTTGGCTACAGATTATACTTAAGGAAAGAATAGCTTGTGTAAATGGTTTTATGGACGCCCTTGCCTCTTTTGTTACTTTCTAAAGGACAGAAAGGAGACAGGTTCAGTGATCAGTCTAGAAGTTTATAGTTATACTAGTGCTTTAAAGCAGAACTCTGGGCAAACAGGTTCTTAACCTTTTGCAGTGGGGCTACCCCTCTACTGCAAGGGTTAAGAGCTCATTTTTGTCTAGGTGCTAAAAAAAAAGAAATAAAAGTTATACTCACCCAAGCCACGTAGCTGGCTGGCTGCTACTCCGGTCCCTGAAGCCTCTCTCCTACCATGGCGTCCTCACTTCCTATACACTGCGTATAGAATGTGATGAGTCAAGGATCCGTAGATCGCTGCAGGGGAATGGGGGAGAGGCTGGAAGGACCGGTCTTAAGGTGCCCATACACCTTACGATTATCGTACGCGATCGTGTTTTCGTCTGATAATCGCAAGGTGTATGGGCAGTGTACAATCGTACGACTTTTGACTTTCAAGCATGTTTGAAAACTTTGGTCGATTGTACGATTATTTCAAGGTTAGTGACGTTTCCGTACATCAAAAATCGTACGAGCTACACTGCTCATGCGCAAACAAATACGTGCGGTTGATTACCGCAATTCGTCCAGGTGCTTTTCTTACGGCTAATTGAACCTTGCGATTAGCCGTAATGGGGCCACCGTACGACAATCGTACGACGGTTTCATCATCTGACGAAAAGCGTTGTCCGATAATCGTAAGGTGTATGACCACCTTAAGAGCCAGGTGCCTCGAAGGATCAGATGAGTATAACTTTTTTTTAATAGCACCTACTATTACCGTGTTTCCCCGAAAATAAGACACTGTCTTATATTTTTTTGGGCTCAAAAAAACACACTAGGTCTTATTTTCGGGGTAGGTGTTATTTTTTGTTAATGTACAACAATCCACATTTATTCATGTACAAAAATAGGGTGATCTGGGCAATCAGGGGTAAGAGCAATTTGGTAACCAATCGCTCTCCAGACTGAGCGAAGCGCACTTTCACTATCGATTCCTCACAGGCAGAGTGCATTTGGTATCACTCCGCCTGTGACAGGAGCCGGCGCTATAGAGGAGGGTTCGGCTTATGCGGCCCTGCTCCCTCCGGTACCGCCTTGCTTCCCCTAGCGCTGGCTTCGTTGGCACCGCTAATTATCTCCTGCGGCTCTTCAAGTTCCCCCTTAGGCCACCACCGGCCCTGGGAATGGTCACAACTAGGTCTTATTTTTGGGGTAGGTCTTATATTTTAACAATTCCCAAAAATAGTACTAGGTCTTATTTTTGGGGTAGGTCTTATTTTCGGGGAAACAGGGTAGGGTTAAAAACTTTTTTGTCCAGAGTACTACTTTAAATGTTGCTGGCTGAGTGCTTAACAGCATGGGATCTCCAGCACAGACTTAGCCCTTATTCACATGGGCGCAATGGGGCGGTAAAACCAGGCAGTTGATCTGTGGTTTTACTGCCCCGTTGTCACCTGCTGCATTGTCAGCACTGCAGCCGAACAGTGCTGTATACATTGTCGCAGGTGCAAAGCTTTGTGTTGTGGTGCAGCAAAAAAATAGACCGTATGCTGTGCCGCTTATCAAATGCGATCATTGCAATAAATAGGGTCGCGCCACAACAGCGTACCCAGTTGCAAGCAATTACAATAGAAAACATCCAATAGGAATAAAAAAAAAAACCAAAAACAAACACCTACGTTTAGGAGGTGTAAACTCGGCCTAACCGAATTTTTTATGTTCTACCATTTTGTTAGTGTAAGTGTTTCGTTATGAATGTGTGAAGAAGATATTCTTGTTCTAGGACCTCAGCAGGTGTTTTTATATCTTTTTAGTTTCCATTATTTTGGGCAGTGTTTTTTGGGTGGATCTTGGGGCCCGTTCAGACCATATGCATTGAGCGGTGCTGGGCAGCCCTGTCTAACAACGCTCCAACACATAAGGGGTCATTTATATATCTTCCACCACCATTTGCACCTCAGTAGCGCCTCTAGATGGGGTGGATACGTATAGGAATTTTCTGTATTCGTCAATGCCATGTAGAGTTGCTAGTGCTGCTTAAAGGTATCTTTTATAAATAAACCCCATAGACAAGGCAAATGTTCTTATGTCCCGTTCAGTTCATGCCACTGCAGTGCAGGCCACACAGCACTTTTTTTCCACTGCAGCCACATAGCAATGCACTGCAATGAATATTTATGAATTAAATGTCATTCATGCAAATGAAAAATAACCTGCATCATTTACAATGCTTCACGGTCTACAGCACTTTAGAGTGCGACCTCTGTAAACTTCCTATAACTAGTTACGTGTTCAGTCTATTTGCCTGCCCGGTCACAGAGATAAAATGATGTTATATAGCATCATCTCCTTATCAGATTCCATCGACGGGTGGCATTGCTGTTGCAAATTAAATCTTCATCCCCAGTCCGAAAAATATTTGGGAAAGTGATCCCACGTGGATGATTCAGTAGCCTGAGGACGATTTCTGTTTAAAGCTGTATATAATATGTTGTTCAGCTGTATATAAATGAAAAATGTTTCCTATATTTTACATTGCTGCCAATAGTATTGGATATGGTGCCAGGCACTTGGAGCTGGAGAGGGAGGTGTTTAGGCAACGTACAGGAGAATAGCTCCGTACTGTAATGTTCTCTTTTCATAGTCCATTGACCAGGTAAATGACACACAATGTGGTATGTACTTCCTGGCAATTCAGTTTAACAAGAGTGGCTGAACAGGCTCACACATATTTTGGCAGGTACACTGTTCACATGGGTATGTCAGCTATTTTAACTATGCATCGTTTGTCTCTTTCCCCTTTTCTTTCTTTACTCTCCTTGCCATGCAAGAGCATATAATTTGCTGAGCTGCACCTGACATATTTTATGTCTCTGCCCTCCCACTCCTCTATATTATGCTGACGTGATAGGACAGCATGGAAGGTTTGCATAGTATAGATCAGATCCTTTTAGCTGGTTTAGAATTTCTCAGCTGTGATATGCAAAGATGGAGCAGTGTTCACACAGAAAATGTCAACTTCACCTTTTTGACAGGAACAGTAAAAGGTGTTTCTCCATAGAGATCGGTTGGTATTTAATGCAAGCAGTGCTTATCATTAGGGATGCACCGATATATCGGCGCCGAAACATATCGGCCGAAAATTTCACTTTTGGCATAATGCCGAAAGAGCCATATTTCGGCCGATACATTGCCGCATCCCTGGTTTCTTTTCTCCCCGCTGTGCGCTGTTCCAGCGCGGGGAAAAGAAAGTGACAGCCGGCCGAGCGCTGCAGGACGAGAGCGCTGTGAGCGGCCGGCGTCTCTCCTCCCACACCGCTAAGCCTCCTATCACAGTCCGGCAGAGCGGTGTGGGGGCGGAGACGGCGCTGTCACAGGAGGCTGGGCTCTCCTCTCTACAACGCACGATCAGCCTCCTGTGACAGCGTGTCAGAGAGAAAAGCAAGGTACACACACTCAGTGATCAGTGATCGCTGAGTTTGTGTACATAATTGAGGATATGGTATGTTAACTATATCCTCAATTATGAATGAATGGGAAGTGCTCTACATCACCTCTACATCACCCCGATTCATTCATAATTGTAGTTCTAGTAAACAAACAATATTCTCAAATTATCAATGAACAGCAACACTCAGTATAGAGGATTCCTGTTCATTGATAACAGGGGACACAGAAAAAGAGATTGAGGACTCTGTGTTCTCAATCTCTTTTTCTATTTTAAAAGGGAAATATCAATTTAAAAAAATTTAAAAAATAAAAAACAATTTCGGTTTCGGCCTGACATTTTTTTTTAATTTCGGTTTTAAAATTTCCATTTCGGTGCACCTCTACTTATCATGGTTATCACATGTGGTTGGAGTGACACCAGGTAAACACACCTAGATGTTCTTCATCCACAGATCCATATGGGCTATTATCCAGATATATATGTACCAATTTGCTAAAATATTTTATTTAGGGTGCAAATCACAACAGTACATCAGTACCCATTGCCATAGTCATCTGATATGGTATGGTGGGATTCTACAGGAAACACCATTTCAGAGATAATAAACTGTTTCCCATTGTAGCTCTTTATATTAATCTGGAAGCAATTCTTCAGCCATGCTATAAGCATAAAGTGACACTAAACTCAAGAGTTAAATCTTGAAAATGCATTCAAGTGACTTACCTATTAACCTATGTATCTTATTTGTGTATCACTCGGCTGTAGATCCTCAAATCATCTCTGAATTGGTGCCGACACTTTCCTTCCTTCTGGAGGGTGGCTACTTTTGTTCCCCTTTGTCCCTGTGTGTGTGTGTTGTGAAGTAGCCACCGCTCCAAGCTCGCTCCCGTGATGGACTACAATCTCAATACAAACTAGATCACTAACCTTGAGATTTTAGTCCATCGCAGGAGTGATCTTGGAGTGGTGGCTACTTTACAACACACGAACAGGGACTAGGGTATTTTTTTTTGGCGGGGAGGGGGGGGATTCTTCCTATTCCTAGAGGAGGAGATGTGCTCAGAAATCTGTTGCCGTGTGAGGCCCTGTGAATTGATTGGTTGGAAACCTAGATTCTACAGAGTCTAAACCATCAGTGGGTCACTAGTTTTATTTTTTAAACAATTTGTGATTGTCATGTAATATTTTGATGTTCATGATCCCACTGTTACTATGGATTTTACAATATAGTCTCTGAGTTTGGTGATGCTTCCCCATATTTTTGAAGTGTGCATTCGACTTTTCTCCTCTTTTGTTTTAATGTGATTACATGGATTGTTTGATAGATGCAGGTGCTCCTATGTGATTCTCCCCACCCTACGTGGCGTGCTATTTTAGTGGGGTTGGTGTTAGTTCACAACCAGCTATGACTAAGGCTGAGTAAGGCCGAAACGTGTCAGGGGTTGTTTTTTGTACAGATGCATGTGGAATAAAGTTTGATTTTTCTTTGGAAGAGAATTGTGTGCTGGTTCTGCCGTTTTTGAGACAATCACTCCAGAAAGGGTTAGCTTCCAAGGATGCATGACAGGGGTGAGCTGTGCGCTTTGTGTTTCTAGCCCTCACGTTTATTTACCCTTGCAAAGAGTGCCACAGCATTCTAGCTGGAATGTACTTGTGTGTTGGAACATGTAAGTGTCCCACAATACCTATACATTTCTATGTCGCCGCTTTTCTAAAGGATTCAGCTGAGTGCTTCTGTATTTTAATTGATTAATAAAGGTCCTTTATTAATGCAGTATAGCCCAGGACCACATGGAGAAATGTTAATTCCAGCTCTTGTAAGTGGTCACTTGCCTCCTCAGCATGTCATGGCATGTCATTATTAGAAAGAAAAAAGTATTAAGCTCCCAATGGGAGATTTCATTGTTTGCTGCTTTATCAGTCAGATTGATGACGGTAAGACACAAGCCTGGTAAAAATGATTACTTTGTATTTAGTGGTTATGAGGACGGGTATGATGGTGGGTTGGGGTGCAGAGGATGGGTATGATGGTGGAATGGGGTGCAGAGGATGGGTATGATGGTGGAATGGGGTGCAGAGGATGGGTATGATGGTGGAATGGGGTGCAGAGGATGGGTATGATGGTGGAATGGGGTGCAGAGGATGGGTATGATGGTGGAATGGGGTGCAGAACTAAATCGAATAGTTGTTGCAGCTCTAAATTCAAGCGCCATCAACCCCAATGTCTGTCTATATGCATGAGGAGAAGTATTCAGTATTATTGTCTATCTATGTAGAACAACACTGCATTAGAGAAGTAAAGACATATCCTTGAAAATGTCTGAAGTATGTAGGTACATAGGCATGTCTTACCTCCCTCCACCTTATATACCCTTTAACCATGACTTTGTACTATCTGGGGTCCACCAACACACAGGGTTGTAACAGTTTCGATCCAGAAAGTTGAACTAAAGTGTTGCTCATAGATAACACTATATATTGAATTATTTTTTGCAATGAAGCATCAGTCAACATAGCATGTTAGTGCACCCTTTTGCTCACTAATGCTACACACATATATCTAAACAGAAATTGCCTTATCCCTGGCCAGTATTGTATCCCTGGCCAGTAATGCGGTGGGGTAATGTATCAGTTATGATAAACTACATTTTAGAAAAACACAGGAAAAAAGAATCCTTACAGTTTGTGATTCATTTTGATTTTAGTACTTTATATTGCACATGTAGGATACATGGTTAGAAAGTCATATCTGTGCTGCGGGGGATCAATTATTCATCAGATGCTTTCATTGTCTGTCCAGCTGGAACACATACAGATTTGGGTGTGTGTGCGAGAAAAAGCAAAGTTCTCTATATGCTGGGGTGTGTGCTGTATATTTCAAGGAAACATCAACAAGACAAAAGCCATTGTTAAATTCTACATGCATATTGCAGCAAAGCACATGTTTTGCTCTAAAAACCCATTTTATTTCCTTAGGAGTATTAATACGCTGGCAAAGGTCCAGTTTGTTGTAATGAGGACAAATCTGCAGAGCAGCCCATAAAGAACCGATTTCCAAATGACTTTCCTGTAAAACCTTCTGTGATCTTGATGTATGGGTTTCTTAATGCAGTATTGAAAAAATTATATCAATATGACGTGAGGGGATATAAGCCTCCTCTGTGTTGCTTTTAGTTCCTTCATCCAAACTTACTCTGAATGCATAGATCAGCAGTTTTGCAGCAGGGAGTGGTTGCACAGCGGGTCTGGAAAGTAGTTGCACCTGTTTGTTTTAATTTTTCTGTCTCTAAAGCTGGCCATACACCTTACAACCATCGCAATGGTTGTAAGGTAATTTAAAAAAACGTACGATCTGCCCATCTTGGACAGGCAGATCGTACATGCGGTCATGGAAAGCCTGCCCCGCTGAGGGGCGGTCCTCCAATGACTGCAATGCTGAACGGGCAGTGTGCGCTTGCGCACACCGGCCCTTTCGGCATTTGTCTTACGAGCACGCCACAAACCCGCCAACAATCATAGGATTCTCGCCGGGTTTTCAAACATGCTCGTTAGACAAAAGACGTGCGACCGTACAGTAGAAATAGTCGCACGTCTTCCATACACCTGCCGATTATCATATGATCGCGGAATATGGGCACCTTAGAGCTGCCCCCTACACCTGACGATTAACGTACGATAATTGCGGGTGATCCCGCGATCGTACGATAATCGTAAGGTTGATGGGCAGCGTGCGACCGCATTAACGGTACGGTCGTGCGATTTTCGTATAACGAGCACGCTAGAAAACCCGCCAAAAATTGAACGATTTTCAGCGGGTTGGTAGCACGATCGCTTCACGAAAGCCTCACGACCCGAGGTGCGCAAGGGCGCACTGCCCGCTCACCATTGCAATCATCTGCAAGCCCTTCCCTCAACGGAGAGGACTTGTGATGATCGCAAGTACGATCTGCCTGTCCATGATGGGCAGGTCGTACGAAATTTTATTCGCCCTGCCACTATCGCACACCAAAAGTCGTGCGATGGTTGTAAGGTGTATGGCAATCTGCTGCTGCAGATTTTCTCTCACTTCCTTCTTTATGAAACCGTCACTGGGACAGTATTGGAGGGGAAATTGCTTCAACAAAGGCCCTGATGGAAGTAAAACTTAACAGTAGTGATGCACAGATACTTTTCGAGTACCAGTGCAGATACTTGCCATTTTCATGAGAACTACCAGGGTTGCAGCGGTTGCAGCTTCGACCTGGCTTTGGCACTCCACCACTGTCCTGAAATCATTAGTCAATATTGTTTTAGAAAAACTGTCACATGGCCATAAACAAAAATGTATCAGTACTCGTACTTGTAAGTACTTGGGCAAGTACCAGTACTCGTACTCGCAAAACTGGTATCGGTGCATCACTTTATTTATAAAAACAAAATCGTACATTAAAACAGAGATGTACAAATCCCAGGAGCTCCGTGTGCTCCTTACAAATGACAGCTGCCTCCTAATTTTTACATTTTTCTCTAGTCTAGTCTTGGAGCTCAAAAGTATCGGTACATCAATATTGTTTTAGAAAAACTGTCACATGGCCATAAACAAAAATGTATCAGTACTCGTACTTGTAAGTACTTGGGCAAGTACCAGTACTCGTACTCGCAAAACTGGTATCGGTGCATCACTTTATTTATAAAAACAAAATCGTACATTAAAACAGAGATGTACAAATCCCAGGAGCTCCGTGTGCTCCTTACAAATGACAGCTGCCTCCTAATTTTTACATTTTTCTCTAGTCTAGTCTTGGAGCTCAAAAGTATCGGTACTTGTACTCGCACTTGTACCGAGTACTGTACTTGGTATCTGTGCAACCCTACCTAACAGAGATTATAATGCTACCCTACTCTATCCAAAGAGAAGAGAAAAATAAAAGTTTGGTTGGATAAACACTTTAGAGCGGTGGTAGATAAATTATTATGGCATTTAGGAGCCAGCCTGTCAAATCCAGGACCCAGCAGGATCTTTTTTTTAGGAGCCAGCTCTATTGACAATAACTACAGTAAACCTCAAAAATTTGGCACCAGATGACATTTTTATGGAGCTTTGGCTACCTGGCTCCTGGGAGTTGTCCAGCCCTGCCATTAAAGCTCAGCTCCGGCTAACGTGTTTTATTTAGTTTTGGAAAGCGTTAGCAAGGGTTATAACCTCTGCTAAGTTTGTATAAACCCCTGACAGAAATGTTATCTCTTCCCCACTCTACCCTAAAAGCAAGAAAACAAATTGGTTGAAGTTGGACTTTAATTTACCATTGTGCTTGTCCTAAAGCTGCTGAACCATCGCAATAGGCTACCATATTTTTCTTTGTATTATTCTAGAGGTCAATAGAAACAGGCCTACCAGTGCCACATATAAGTAGTCCCATACTGCACAAATATACACTTGCAAAGGAATATGGGTGCTTGAGACAACAGAATGAATGGATGTCTCTTTCATCCCATAATGTCCAAAATCCATAGGTGTGTGTGTATATACCTTGAAAGGTTCTACTCTTGTAACCTCAGTATCTTTGTCATGTGACTGAGGAATAATCTGTGCAGACTGTGACAATGGCACTTTCAGGTTTACCCTGCACAGAGATTTTCCAGCTCACAGAACAACAATCTAAGGCTAACAGACTGAGTGTTAAGGTGCCCGTACACCTTGCGATAATCGTACGATAATCGCGGGAAATCCCGTGTGGAACATGTTCGAAAACCCGCCGAGAATCGTACGATTGTCGGCGGGTGTGTGGCATGTTCGTAAGATAAATGCCGCACGGGCCGATGTGCGCAAGCGCACACTGCCCGTTCAGCATTGCAGTCATCAGAAGCCCGCCCCTCAGCGGGGTGGGCTTGCGGTCATCGCAAGCACGATCTGCCTGTCCAAGATAGGCAGATCGTACGTTTTTTTAATTACCGTACAACCATCGCAAGACAAAAGTCTTGCGGTGGTTGTAAGGTGTGTGCTCAGCATTATTGTCACTTGGGTTGGTTAACTTTGCAGTTAACCCTTTTCACATACAATAGCTGCCACTATGTGTTTTAATAGAAAAAATGCACCATTCACAGTATCTATTGTAGAATTCAAGTCCAGTGGGAGATTCCTCCATCCACATAGTTTAGCGTAGATGGAGGAATCTGTTGGACTTTTTCCATCTGACTGTATGAAATGTGCAGATAATCTATAGGTGTATGGCCAGCTTTAGTCTGAATCTGTCCCTCAGAGCTGACTCTTAGCATTCATGTGTAGTTTCAGTGGAAAATGCAGTGCTCCTAGGTTGCAGATGCAACCAACTTTTCTGGTCCCCGAGGAGGGCTTTTATAGGAATTACATGACCAATCAAAGGGCCTAAAGAGGGGACTGAGGGGCTGTCAAAATGTTATTATGATAGTTTCTTTCTATGTGTATCCATATTCCCAAATGATGCAGTTTTACAGTCTGACTAATAACCTACATCATTGCATAGCACAAAATCCCAGTTAAATAGACATGAAACATGATATGGTTTTGAAGCTGATTCTCTTTCAGAAATTGAATGTGTAATCCTCCTCCAGCACCTAGTAATATAGGGTTGTTTGGTCTTAAAATTATTCTAATTCTCATATGTTTGGGTGGATGCTTGCTACTAATGTACTTCTATAAGATCAGGATTTATGGAGCAGGATAACTGTATTTTGAGAGCTGGTTGTGTGAAAAGGACAGCTTCAGGTTAAGGAAACAGACTCAAATGTGTATTTGCTGTAAATGGCTTTATTATGGGGCCATATAACAGTCCCTGCTTTTTCAGCCTCCACCAAGTGCTGCTATGATAGCCATTAACTATTTACAACAGGCTTATAAGAAGGTTGGTAAACTGGATTTAGATTCCCTTACCTGGCTCAAGCTATCCCACTAGAATTTATGATACCGCTAAGAAAATGTTATAAGGATTTATTATAGCCTGCCTTATATCTGAAGCTTACCGGTTCGATCACAAGATTTGTTTGCTGAATTATGAATTTTTGGAAAAATAAAGGTGCCACTGTTCACTATGACCACCCCCACCCTTTACTCAGTTTGGGGTTCATCGTACCTCATTGTTGTCACACACACAATTTTGGATAGAATGGGTACCAGTGCAACAAACACACACCAAAAAGACTCTGGTCTTTTTATAATCCCGGCCACCAATAAGACTCGGGTCATGTATTATCCTGGCCATCAATAAGACTCTGGTCATGTATTATCCTGGCCATCAATAAGACTCTGGTCTTTTATAATCCCGGCCACCAATAAGACTCTGGTCATGTATAATCCTGGCCACCAATAGGACTCTGGTCATGTATAATCCTGGCCACCAATAAGACTCTGGTCATGTATAATCCTGGCCACCAATAAGACGCTGGTCATGTATAATCCTGGCCACCAAGAAGACTCTGGTCATGTATTAACCTGGCCACCAATAAGACTCTGGTCATGTATAATCCTGGCCACCAATAAGACTCTGGTCATGTATAATCCTGGCCACCAATAAGACTCTGGTCATGCATAATCCTAGCCACCAATAAGACTCTGGTCATGTATAATCCTGGCCACCAATAAGACTCTGGTCATGTATAATCCTAGCCACCAATAAGACTCTGGTCATGTATAATCCTGGCTGTTTCAAATCCAGCAGCTAACTATCCACAGTACAAACTGGGCAACTCGTGCTCGGGCCAGTTATGAAGAGATCAGATCCAAAACCTGAATAAAATTAATATGTAGCCGGGCAAAAAGTTAATAAGATGTTTATTTCTTTTAATGTTTATATATTTTTTATTTCAAGGACAAATTTCAAAACTGCTGTTTTTTGTTCCTTTCCAATCACATGGTCCCACAATCTTGTGTGCCATATGGAAGTACATCTGTGCTCATGCTCAAGTGTTTCTAATTTATTTTGTGTATATGATGGTATTTTATACAGTATATGTGTTTGTCATTCTTTTTTAAAATGTATGAAGTTGAAACATTTAACAGTTGTCTAACAAAAGCTGAGCGTTGGTTCCAATTTTGAAAATATGTTGGTGGCTGGGAGTGGGCGGCTAGTCCTTGGTAAGCGAGATGCATACTCCCTTCTTTTCTTTCTGTTGTCTCCTTTTCCATTTGTTCTTCTATTGCTTCTTCCCATTAACTCTTTCAGTGCCACAATTGTCCTTTTTCTCCAGAGCTTTATCCCCCATTCACATCTGAGCCTTTTGTTGCATGTTTTGGCTCATTTCCCTACAACACTCAAAATCACAATTCCATTATTTTCTATAGTGGCTGTTCAAATCTCTTCTGTGTCATTCATAATCTCAAAAAGGTACATGAAGGTTTTTATGGATTTTTTTTTGTCACCTTCGAGTTCAATAGAAACATCTGTTTTAGTTTTAGCGTGCATATTTACACCTGGAGAGCTCATCTCCTCCTCAAAAACCGCTTTCCATTGGCCAAAATAAAAACGCCTGAAGCTTGATACATGTGTAATAATGGGCAAGAAATGCTTTAAAGTTGCGCCCGGTCACTACTGCTCTCTCTTCTTGGGCAGGATGACTGGTTTTGTATCTGTTCCCTGCTTTAGTTTTCGTTTGGCAGCCTGTAGTGGGTGGACCTGCCACAGCTCCGCTCTCTGCACAGGCTATGTATGCAACACAATGATGTCAGTCCTACCTTTCAACAAAATATCAAAGGCATTTGGTGCACAAGTGGATAGGGATGCACAGATACCAGTTTTTCGGTACTCGCCGATACCGAATACCAGAAGTCCCATTAAGGAAGCGGGGCAGCGTGTCATTACACACCGCTCACGTTTTTGATTGGTGAGGAGCATTTAATGACTCGCCGACCGGCTTCCTGTTACCAGAAGTTCCGGTATCGTGATGGGCATCAGGATTATATTCTGTGCATCCCTGATTTATATAATTTGTGGCTATTGGGGGGCATACTGTATATTGAAACAATAGGTTTAGCACCTGGAGTTCAGCTTTTATACCCAGTTACCCAAGTAATAATGTATGTTAGGCATAGTAAAGTGTATTTATGGCCACATTTTTTTTTTTTTTTTTAGTTTTGGATTGAGTGGAGAAGGACTCCTGTCAGGTTTTGCTGATGTCTTCACTACCTGTCTGATAAAACTTTTTATTCCCAGAACAGAAAGTGAGGGGAAATCTCACCCAGGGATAGTAGTAAAACCTGAAAGGAGTTCTAACCTTCCCCATTCTATCCAAAACAAAACAAAATTTGGGGGTTATAGATGCATTTTAAATTGTTAACCAAATGCATCTGTCAAATACAATAATTTTTGTAATGCTGGTCCTTTAAACTTTTTTTTTGTAATGTAATTCTTAGAAACTGTTCTTTCAAATGTTCTTACTATGGCTTATTTTGGCTTCTGCAGATGGTGCACACATTGGCCAGTAATGGAGCAAACTCTATCTGGGAGCATTCTCTTCTAGACCCAGCGCAAGTTCAGAGTGGTCGCCGTAAAGCCAACCCACAAGACAAGCTTCAGTATGTATTTGGTATTTTTCCTAACTCGCATCAGTAGAAGTGTCTTTATTTTGTTCAGTTCTGTCCAGGCACCTATTTTCAACACTGCATTTGCTTGTCTGTACAAAATATACCAAAAATTAATTACTGCAGCCAGAATTGATCTGGCTTCCTGTATGAATGCATCTAGAAGAACAATATTTTCCCCACCAGTCTGTCGTATTGAGGCACATAATAAAATGTAAAAACAATTTG
>NW_017307895.1:264313-265220 GCF_000935625.1 Nanorana parkeri
AACTAAAAACAAGTGGGGGGGGGGGGGGTGCTTTAAAGGTGGCAAAAACACAGCCGTACATTGATAATTGTATAAAATCATTCTATTTATTGATAATACATTAGATAACGAATAAAAGCACATCTAATAACAACATAATTTGACCCAATAATATATATTGCCTCATACGCATATAGAATCCATAATATGTTTAGTGCTTTCAGATACCATTCCTCATACGGCCGCTCAACCAGAAAAACATAGAAGTATCGGACATTTGTTTTTCAATAACATTCATTATAACTGATGAAAAGGTGAGTGTGCCGGTCTTCAATGTGTTTCGCATACACTTTAGGAAGAGGATGGAGGTAGTCTGCTGTATTCATAAGAAGCAACGTAACTATGTAGCAAGCAACCTTGCTACATATGTGTTGCTGGCAGAGGGTTCACACATGTAACGACGGTCACTACCCACTAATGGCTAAGGCCCGGTTCACACCTGGGCGTTTTGTAGTGCATTCCTACGCTCTGCAAAACGCTCAAACACCGAAATCCCATTATTTACTATGGGCATGGTTCCCACCTGGGCGTATTACAGGCCGTATGAACGGGCTACAAAACGCCCTATGCCCAAAGAAGTACAGGAGCTTCTTTGGGGCGTATTTGCCGCGCGTATCCATTGCCAGCCAGGTAGCCCTCGGAAACGCGCGTTTGTTACCGCGAATCGCGGTAGAAACGCGCATATTCGATACGCTTAGGTGTGAACCCAGCCTAATACTTGAAGCCAGGATCAGGGAGAGGGAAAGAAGAGGGGAGTCTGTCTGTATGTAATGTTCTATGGGAGGGGGGGTACATAATACAACCAATAAATGCTTCATATAGGATAGATCACCATTGGATGGTTAAACATACATAAAATTGTCCATTA
>NW_017307895.1:265236-275933 GCF_000935625.1 Nanorana parkeri
AAATGTTTAAGGTTCTTTATTCGTAGGTACTGCAGTAATGCCCACATGTATAAACCCTATACATATTAGATATTCATGATAAAAAAAATCCATATACATGATTCCATAGATAATTAAAATCCATATATATGAGTAAAAACTAAATCTGTCATTAGCAAACAATATAAAATACATCAGAGAACATACATCAGTTATAATGAATGTTAATGAAAGAAAAATGTTCGATTCTATGTGATGCTGTTTGAGCGGCCGTAGGAGGTATGTTATCTGAAAGCACTAAACATATTATGGATTCTATATGCGTATGAGGCAATACACATTATTGGGTCAAATTATGTAATTGGATGTGCTTTTATTAAGTTTGTAATGTATTATCAATAAATAGAGTGATTTAATAAAAATGTATCGGTGTACAGCTGTGTTTTGGCACCCTTTTTAAAGCCTACACAAATTGTTTTTACACTGAATTCACTGAAATTAGGAAATGCATGGATGCGTTCTTTATTCATGAAAAACGCACTAGCATACTCCTGGACACCCACAAGAAATATCTTGCGGTGTGGATACAATACATTCATCCTTCAGTCCCACCTGCAAGCTTTACCTCCTTATAGGTTTTACACTTTGGAAGGGACCATACAGGGAGCTCTGGTGTCCTTTTTTTTTTTTTTCCCCCTTGTCCCCCCTTTTTTTTCCCCCCCTCTTCTCTTTATCGGCTCTCCACTTTATAATGCCTCTTTTACTTTGCCTTCTTCTTTACATAGATTCTATTAGGGATTGGGCTACTCTCCTCTTTTACTGTTCATGCTTTGATCAACACTCCATTTCTTAAAGCATATCCATCAAATTAAACAGCAGACTGGACTTTGGCAGTCTGGGTCGGGGGAGCTCTACTCCACAGCGCAGTTTCCACTAACACCCTATGATACTGTTTCAGCTCAACCAGTTTGCATGTCCATTTCATGGGTTAGCAAGGCTTCTATTTCCACTGGCATTATAACCATGGATGTGGTCCAGTAACTGACATTGTATGACAGCTTAATGTTGTACCTGCAAGTATATGGACATCTGTAACTTTGTTAAAGTTACTGTTAAAATATTTTTACAAAATCTTTTTGAAACAAATGGACTAAAATAATTGATATTAAGACATTAAATGATGATTAAATGACACTGTTTTTGTCTTCCTTTCAGCCCTACTAAGTCAGAGTTTATACGTGCCAAGTATCAAATGCTTGCGTTTGTGCACAAGCTACCTTGCCGCGATGATGATGGAGTGACTGCCAAAGACCTTAGCAAGGTAATATCTAATCAAAGGGAAATCATCAGCCAAACATTAAAATGTTGTATCACTAGGAATCAATATAAGTTGACTTTTAGATTTATTCATATTAAAAGTGTGTTTTATTGGCAAGGAGGGTTTTGTATTGCAGGGCTCTGTGGGGGAACATAAAGAAATGAAAATCCTAACATAACATTTGAGAAACACAATATAATGATGTTGGAAAAACCGATATACCTTTTGTTTCACCTTATGTTTTCCTTGTGCCAATTTGATTAAACTGTGAGAATGTCATTGTTGCAAAGGTTACCAATGTAAGAACTGAAGTTAAAGAAGAACTTCAGAATTTTTTTTTTAATTAACCCTTGCAGTGTGTCTGGCCCCACACTGCAAAGGTTGAAGGAGAACTATGGGGGCTTTTCCCCATAGTTCTCCTAAGGGTCACGGGAGGACACAAACTAGCGTCCTCCCGTTACCCTAAACTCAGTATACCGCGAGCTACAGCTTGCGATATACTGAGACGCCGCAGCTGAAACGGATCCCGACAATTATGTCTGGATCCGCCCAGCTGCGTGACTGACAGCTGGCTCTGCCTATCTAGAGGCACAGCGAGCTGTACCCGCCCCCTCCCCCGTCCGTCCTGCCAGTCAGCGCTGGAGGATCGGGGAGGGGCGAATCCGGTCCCTCCCCTGTCACTGCTCTCTGCCGTGACAGGATTGAGAAGCGGGCGAACGCTGGTATGTGTTCGCTCACTTCCCGATCTACTGAGCCGACCTGTGACAGTCTCATTGACATAGGTCGGCTAGAACTATGAGGATGAGTGAAAAGCACTCACCTCATAGTTCTCCTTTTAAGTGCTCGTTTGTGTCTAAGTAAAAAAAAAAAGTTATACCGATGCTCTGAGCCGCCTTCTTCATAGATAGGTTCTTCCAGAGTCTCTCCCCACCGCAGTGGTCTAAAGGTGGCCATACACCTTGCGATTATCGGACGCAAATTTCTGTCCGATGATCGAACCGTCGTACGATTGTCGTACGGCGGCCCCATCCTGCCCAGATTATCGCAAGGTTTAATTAGCCGTAATTAAAGAAAAGCACCTGGACGAATTGCGGTAATCAAACCCATGTATTTTAGTTTGTGCATGAGCAGTGTAGATCGTACAATTTTTGACGTACGGAAACGCCACTAAACTTGCAATAATCGTACGATCGACCAAAGTTTTCAAATGTGCTTGAAAGTCAAAAGTAGTACGGTTGTACAGTATTTGCGGTTGTACACTGCCCATGAACCTTGCAATTATCAGACGGAAACGCGATCGCATACGATTATCGGACGATGTATCGTAAGGTGTATGGGCACCAAAAGGTCCCGTAAGTCAGGGGCGTATTTACCGCGAGGCAAACTAGGCGTTTGCCTCGGGCAACAGATAAGTCCTCAACGTCTATAACTTTCAGGTGAGTATAACTTTGTTATTTTTCTCTCTAGATACAAACAAGCACTTTATTAACCCACTGCAAGGGTTAATAAAAAGTGGAGTACCTGGAGTTTTTCTCTAATCTAGCTTCAGCCATGTATTGTAAAGGTGCCCATACACCTTGCGATTATCGTAAGATAATCGCGGGGAAATCCCGTGATCGTACGATAATCACAAGGTGTATGGAAGGCGTGCGACCGCTTTTACTGTACGGTGGAACGTCTTTTGTTGAACCAGCATGCTTGAAAACTCGCCGAGAATCGTACGTGTTTCTAGCCTGCTCGTTCGACAACTGCGGAACGGGCCGGTGTGCACACGTGCACACTGCCTGTTCAGCATTGCGGTCATCGAAAGCCACGCCCATCAGCGGGACGGGCTTTTGATGATTGCGTGTACGATCTGCCTGTCCAAGATGGGCTTACGACCATCGCAAGACAAAAGTCTTGTGATGGATGTAAGGTGTATGGGCACCTTTAGAGTTACCCAGAGATACTGACACCTGCAAATAGAAGTGTCTGTGTAAATAAGAATCGCTTCCTATAATTGCCCCCATCTCTATGAATAAGCTTGAGATGGTGAACTGCAGGAGAGGTGGACAGTCTAAGGCTGGGACGACAGTGTGGCTGTGATCAAAGAATAAAGGTTTTTGTTAGGGGAAGACCTACAGAGTGCGGTTGAGTTGTTTGACTAGCATTCTAATTGAATATGAAGAAGGCAATACGATTACGCAGCCAGGTTTTCCATTAATACACTAATAGTGTGCAGTTATGGTATCCTGCTGTTTTTTTAAAGAGACTTGACATATTTGTATGGAAGGCTGTGTGTTAGTACAGGGAACAGACATTAACACTTCCAAAAGACATTAAAACCTATATATTTGAAGAATCGGCTGCATTGTCTGCCTCTCCTTTATTTGATTTATATTCTTTGCCACAAAAGGATAGGTGGACTTTATAGTGACGACTTTCCCTAAACTAGTGTTGATATATGTATCTATCTTAGGTTTGAGAGATGCTGATTTGGTGGCAGCAATAAAAAAAATTTAAAAACGCAAATCATTTTCCAAGAAGTCATTAGACATTTTCAGTTTTAAATTCACCGTTTTTCCATTGTTCCTCCTGTTGCCTATTTGTATAAATGTCTTTTTTTTTCTGCCTTTCCCTTGTTTGTTGTTTCATTCTGATCCCTCCCAATTTTTTTGATTGTTGGCTGCCTGGGGTATATACATATAATGTATATACGTCTGTCCAACTGGTCCAAATGTCTTCTGACACCACAGGGAACTGTATAGCCTTAGAATACCACTAACGAGATCGCACGCAATGGCCACAATAAGGCACACCGAGACACTAAAAGACAGTGGCACCAGTACATTCAGAAACAGTGACTAGATTAGTGCAAAAGGTTACCCTGCTCTGCCTTAGGTCAGTTGTGCCTGGACACTATTTCTCCACTTAAAATGACACTAAACTCAGGCATTAAATCTTAAAAATATATTCAAGTACTTTAACTATTAACAAAAATGTATCTTATCTGTGTATCACTCGGCTGTAGGTCCTCAAATCCTCTCTGAATTGGTGCTGACACTGTCCTTACTTTTGGAGGGTGGCTACTTTTACTTTCAATAGTTCTTTATTGAAGTCAAGTGAAGCATACATAACAAAATGCATATAACATAACCAACTTAACATCCAGGATACAGTATGCTTTGCAATATAATTTCCATTTATAGGGAGGTTAGGAGGAAGGGAGGATGACAAAACAAGTGGGAAGAGAGGAGGGGAGGAAGGAGGGAAGACAAGGTGTGGACCAGTTATGCGTCGGGCAATATTAGAGATCAAACAATGCAGTATGGATGTACAATCCATTTTCTCCAAGCTGAAAGGAATATAGGATATGAGTTATTTTTCATGGCAAACATCTTTTCATAGGAATATTGGGTGTTAACTAATGAAATCAGGTCAATGATGTTAGGAGGAGTTGTTTGTAACCATCTACGGGTAATCAACAATTTAGCTGCATAGAGAATATGCACAACAATAGTGCGAGTTGCCGGTGGCAAGATATCAATATTAATATGCAGTAGGGCGAGTTCTGGGGATGGAGAGAGAGGTGAGGGGGAAAAATGAGAGATAATACGGAAGACTCCATTCCAGAACACACGGAGGGACCTGCAGTGCCAAGAGATGTGAGAAATTGAACCAATGCAGCCGCACAGTCTCCAGCAAAGTGGTGAATTTGAGGCAGAGAATTTGGATAATTTGTAAGGGGTATGATACCACCTATGGATAATTTTTTGGAAAAGTTCACAATTGTTAGAGCAGCGGGATGCCCTGTGCGATGCTTGAAGTGCCAGTTTCCATTGGGTATCTGAGAAGGAGGTACCAAGTTCCTGTTCCCATTTGATCATGGGAGGGGTTTTATGAAAATGATTATAGAGACCTGAGAGGGCATAGAATGTAGAGATACCTCCTTTTGATAGGGGTGAAGCTAAATAAGAATTTATGGAGGTTGGCATCAATTGGTATAGTTAGTGGTATTGAACGCAAAGTCAGGAGATGTGAAGGGTGGCTACTTTTGTTCCCCATGGTCAGTGTGTGTTGTAAAGTAGCCACTTCTCCAAGCTCACACCTGTGATGTACTACAATCTCACGTTTAGTTTACTAATTTGTATTGAAATTATAGTCTATGACGGGATTGAGCTTGGAGCGGTGGCTACTACCTAGAGAGAGTTCCACAGATGGTACAGACTTCTGGAGGAGCCTTGCTTGCATTTTGCGACCTTTGATGGGCAGTGTGGCCGCCTTGTCATCCGCATCCATCTTGTCTGTGGGAGCGGCTGTTGAGGGACAGACTGCTTCCAGAAGGACTTTATTGGTGCATCAGCACGGTGAGATGCCTATTGGCCACCACTGTGTGTTTGTTGGCTGCTGTTTACTAAGCCTGTTCTGCCAAGAGCAGAGTTCTGCCAAAGGGGACCACTGCATTTTATTTTCTTTCAGTGGATTACAAAAGCTGGAGATTTAAAGGGCCCCAATGCTGGCAGACTGTAGCTGGTACTCCCACTGGCCAGTCGTCAGGTAGAACTGATAGTAGTAGCTAGACAATTCTCCTATAGTGTCAATTGCCTACTGTGCTGTTACCATTTCTGTGTTAAAATTGCTTGTGTCAATATTGAAGGTTGTTCTAAAGCTTTCTGTTTTGCAATTTTGTTGCATTTTCCCAACCCAAACTTCCCTTACAGGGCTTATTCTCATTTAAACACAGCCCATTCGTCTATTACTGGTGTGTTGGTGATTGTCTGGTCCGGGAACAGGGCAGGTCATCACTGGGAGTGGCAGGAGGACCCAAAGAAATCTTGCGAAATAAGTAGCGCTACACATTTTAAAAGGTTTTAGTATTATACTGTTCTTCTCATTTTCACTTTTACCCAAGTTCAGACAATCGTAATTGCACATAATGTGTGAAGACCTAATTAAACAATCTCATCCTGTTTATCTTTATTATAGTCTAATAGGCCTTCTCATGCAGATGCCTTTGCTCATGTCACCAGTAGATGCTGTTAGGTTAATTGTGGTAATTTGATAGACTTACTCCCTGGAAATTACAGCAAATCACCCTATTGCTTAATATTATTTTTTCTTGTTTAAAAGCCTATTTAGGTGGCAAAATATATCACAGTTGAGTAAGAAAACCTAAGCAAACTGGAGATATTTTTATAGCCTTCATTTAACTAATTCAGGACCGCTCACCGTAAAAAAAAAAATTGTCCTGATCTTGAAGCAGTTATACCAAGAACACAGCTGCTTCTGCAGCTGCGTTCTCGGTATCGTTTTAAACAGGCGGCGGTGGATGTTTGGGTACAAGTGACCGCTGGATCACTCGTACAGTGACACCAAACCCCACCCCCCGTGTCCGGCTACCCCGGGCTTCACTGTTTCCCTGCGGTCCTGGGACTGGCACAGCGGGTCTCCCCTCACCGATCAGCGGGAGCTCACCAAGCTTCTAGTCGATGATCTCTCCTCCGATTACTGGAAACAGAAGAGATGTCTATTATTTCACTTGCGGTGTCACTGTTTACACATCTGTACAGTGCACACGCCTGTGCAGAGACCTGTTCTCTGGAGGGATAGGTTCTGCGTGTAATTGCTTGCAGCCACCTGTACAGCCCTATGGGAGGACACGGCTACACACTGACCTGAACCTGCACATCCGTGCAGGTCTGGGTGCCCACACTTGGACGCAAAGAATAGTCTTTACTGAAACAAAAATTTTGGAACAGAGGGTCTCAAACTCAATTCACTCAACCAATTTTTTTTTTCTCCCATGGGGGCCGCGTGCCAAAATTCATACTTCAAAACAAAATGTAACTATATTCGGTATGGTACTTTGGACACTAATACACACACACACACACACACACACACACACACACACACACACACACACAATAAGGCCCCATTCATATATGTAAGTTTAGATGCAATTAGGGATTCCTATGTCAGGAACTTGGGTTTACAAGCAGCTGCTCTCACCTATTCAAGGTAATGCATATAAACGCCTGCACACCGCATGTAATGATATGTGATATGATTACATGCGGGTAGAAAACACTCTCCCTGGATGCTCAAGTCCAGGGATAGTGATTTGATTCCTAACCCCATGTAATCATATTACATGCATGTACAGGCAGTTCCATGCAGCGGCTGCCAGCTGACCATTACCTTGAATGGGTGACAGCTGCTGCTTGTAACATGCGCAGACATAATATAAAATAATGCAACCCCTTTCCCCACCCCACCTTACCCTTGCACATCTAAATCTAGAATTAAAACAAAAGGCCCCCTCTCCTGCTTAACCTTTTTGCAGGAAGGAGGCACAATCCCTGGTGATCCAGAGTGCGGACCTTACTAATCCATCCTTTCGTCCAGCGTTCACTGAAGGATTTCAGAGTGCTGGCCAAAAGGATCCGAGCGCCGGCACAGAGAAGCAGCTCTGCGCTCTGCATCCAACAGAGATGTGGACCGTGTATCTGCTCCCTCAAGTCAGCTACTCGGTCCATGACTGCGTGCCTGACTTGTAAGCTGGCTGTGCGCCACATAGTACCGGCTCATGGGCCTATACTTTGAGACCCCTGCTTTAGAAGCTTTGCCTCCGCTCTATCATGAGGACGTCACTGAACATGCCTGTAATCTCCAATGTCTGCAGCGACGGCTGCTGCAAGAGTGTAATTTTGTAACCGTGTAGTAAAGTTTACCTTGTGATCACTTTAAGGCCCCATGGGAATTTATGCTGTGTTTTGGGATTACTGTGGCAAGAACCAATGGATTCTTTTGGCAAGAATCCCATGTGTCCCGTTCAGATGTGGCCATTTTGCCCGCAACAGGACACTTGGGAATCGTACCGAAAGAATCCGTAGGTTCTTCCCTAAGAAATCTTAGAACTCCTCGTATGAATGGGGCCTAACATTCTGGGCTGCATTTGTGGACTGGCTCATACTTACTGATTGGGACTTCATCTCTCAAACTGACAGTATTTTAAGATACCTAAGCTTCAAAGTTGGCTGGAGTTTTTATAGAATAATGGAATCCCTTTTTTTTCCCCTCACATAGGATGAGCAGCTTTTTATTGCTGATACTCAGCCAAGTCTTTACATTTACACTGCGAAATGTATGTGTGCCTAGAAATGAGACATATGACAGGGATGGAAATTGCAGTGTGTAAGCCTCAATGAATCCCCTGACTGATGAGCTTACAAGTAAATGTGCTAGAGGCGCTGGAGGTCATGCTGTCACTGAGCGCACGTCTCCTGCCCACTTGACAAACCACAGTATCCATATACATTGTTCTCTTCCTCCCAGTCTTTTTCTCTCCGGCAGCTGTCTATTACCCTACAGCTCACAGCTTGCGTGCTTTCAGTGACTAACCATCAATTTAGCAGAGGGTGCTCTTTTGTAGACTAGCAGTCTTTCTGCCTGCACATAGGCAGCATCTGACTTTCCTGATATTCAATGTCTTTTTTTGTTTTGTATTTGAATGGTACTTATTGAAGTCAGGCCTGCAAACACTGAGTTGTTCAGATATTCAACTCTGCTTTAACAAAATATTGAAAGGGCAAATATATTCGTTTTTCCTACCGTGCTTAACATGCCCTTACCAAGGAAAATTATTACTCTTAACAGATGAATTCAGTTATTTCTATTTATAAACTCGTCTTTTATTATATAGTATTTTACAAATATAAAGGATTTTTAAAAATCATTAAAACTGGGGCATCCAGTGTGGCAAGGTCTTATGGAGCCACCCTTGTGTGTGCTAGTAAGCTGTGTATGTCTCCACAAATGCACAGGCACAGCAAGGCAAGACAGTCCCCTGCTCCCCGCTTCTTCCTCTTCCGTTTTCCAATGTAGTAGATGGACGGCTGTGGGAGACTGCTCTGTCCCTTGTCATCTTGTACTGGATAGGAGAGTTTAATACTTTAATACAAAATTCCAGCTTTTGCAAAAATAATAAATGCAAACTTCTTCATAACGGACGAAATGTGCATTTACTGTTTTTTTTTGTCTTCTTTGTTTGCATTGGAACCAGTAAAGCATTGCCAGTGCAAACAGTGGATTGTGGGTGCAATGTTCTGGCTCCTGCAGGCTGTTCCTCCCATCCATGTCTGTACTGTGGTATAGACATACAGTAACAGGGACGGGAGGAAGTGTCAATGGACTACAAGTGCAGCAACGTCCCTCTGCCACGGTGGCTGATGCGGTTTGTGGTTTCTTCATTCACAGATCCTGTAAAAGGATCTAGGAATGGGTGACACAGCTGTGTGGGCGGAACAACACACAGCCGTGCCAATTTCAAAGAGTTTCATCAGTCTGCGGGGGAAAAGAACCCCGTGATCTAAGTAATGCATTCTGACCATTGTTTGCATGTTATATCCCCGAAATATGGATGTAACACAAAACATGGTCAGAGATGTGAACTGAGACTTTAAAGGAGAACTATGGGGTTAAGGCTTTTCCCCATAGCTCTCCTTAGGGAAGCGGGAGGACACAAACTAGCGTCCTCCCGTCACCCTAGGTTCAGTATACTGCGAGCTGTAGCTCGCGCTATACTGAGACGCCGCCGTATACTGCTGCTCGCGGTGTACTGCTCCTGGCGGTATACAGCTGCTGCTCACGGTATACTAAGGCACTGAAGCGGATCCCGACAATTATGTCTGGATCCGCCCAGCTGCGTGACTGACAGCTGGCTCTGCCTTTCTAGAGGCAGACCCAGCTGTACCTGCCCCCTCCCCGTCCGTTCCGCCAGTCAGCGCTGGCAGATCGGAGCGGGGAGGGGGGAATCCAGCCCCTCCCCTGTCACGGCAGAGGGCCGTGACAGGATCGAGAGGTGAGCGAACGCCGGTATGTGTTCGCTCACCTCCCGATCTACTGAGCCGACCTGTGACAGTTTCATTGTCACAGGTCGGCTAGAACTATGAGGTGAGTGAACAGCACTCACCTCATAGTTCTCCTTTAAAGCATTTTAGATCGCTTAGCTATGAATGGGGGTTAAAGTGGACAAATGTTCATGTTGGGTGCAGCGCTCAAATGTGTCAGTGTAGCACTTCCAGGTATTTATTACCTCTCACAAAAATGACAGTACTCCCCCTGGCAATGCCTTCATCTGCATTCTTCAGGAAGATGGCACTGTGTTTGTTCAAGCATTATCCAGGGTTACCTTCTACTTCCTGGGCTGAGAGGTGACACTATCCATTAAATCCTGGTGCCTGTGCAGTTTGCTGTGATAACAAATCTCTTCCACAGATCAGCGTCTTACCTTGTGACTTGCTACAATGTAACTGTCTGATCTCAGAATGAGTAGTAACTAAGGAAATGCTTCTTCATGCCTGCTATTTCCCTTATTTTTATGTTTTAATGTATTATCTGTTTATTATATATATATATA